>NW_009717525.1:0-2550 GCF_000703405.1 Apaloderma vittatum | reverse complement strand
CCGGGCACAGCCAGGGCTGACCACGGCACCTAGCACATCCACAGCCTATGCACCGGTATTGCTAATGGGCCCAGGCAGGAGGGGTGTCCTGCAGAAGAAGGACACAGGCATCAACAGGAGGAGAAGCTTGTTCTACTGTCTGTTTCAAAGCACTACAAGAACAAAGCAATGCAAGCTGATTGTACTCTGGTTTTAAGCAGCAGGGAGAACAAGCAGGGTAATGCACCTCATCAGTACTATGTGCAACTAGCGATAGTTATTAAGAAAGATCCATCACCCATCGCCCCGATTTCAGCATCCAGACCCGCAGTCGCTGGGAGCCCCTGTTGCAGCGAGGGTTCTGGAGAACTGTCCCGGCAAATGGGAAGTCCAACACAAGGTGTCCACTCGTAGGGGAGGTCTCCGAAGTCGCTGCAAGAGGGTCCAGCTTTCCTACTATTAAATAAACAACCTTGCGTAACTTTGAATGAGGGAACATCTGGTGTCGTTTACTCCATTGGATTCCTCCCACAGCCTGGCCAGGGCTAAAGGAAGAATACAAGGGAGTCTCTTGATCTAGTTCAGTCCTTAATAACACATTTCTCTTTTTTTAGGCCCCTGCTGTCACAGTCCTGTAACACGCTCCCAACAAATCGAGAGGCAGCCAGTTTCCCAGCCTTGCACCTGCCCTTTAGCTAAAGAAAGATCACCCTGATGGTTCCCACCGCACATTTAGTCTTACAGCAAAGCTTCTACAGACTGGCATTAGAATATATATATGTATGTGCTAAAATAGATTATTGATACGTCACATATGTGATTCATACTATGTAGCCCGGAGTAGTGAGTTTCATCTATAGGCTCATCTAGGGCTTGTGATTCAGGCCCCAGCACTACAGCACTGCCATCCCCACGGTGCCCAAAGCGCCGCAGGGCTCGCAGGGGCTGTGAGGGACCCTCCAAACCCCTGGTTCCCAGCAAGCGGCGCCGCTAATGAGCATCGAGATAACGAAACATGAGCTTCACTGTCAGGAAGACAGCAGCCACTGGCCATCTGGTCTGCAGCAGCCTTGTAGCCACCAGCTCAGCCAGCTCAGCATTTTGAGCTAAAGGGGAAAAGTGCACAGCCAAGAAGACTACGAGCCTTCCTCCAGAAGACAGAAGAGAAAAAAGTGGGGACAAGGGACATAAAAGAAGTGCAGACCAGCACCCAGTTGCAATATTCCCCCACCGATGATGGACCGACAGGACGCCACTGGACTCCATGGTGGTATTGGTTTCTTCTTCTTCTTTTGCCTTTCTCTTTCCCCCCTACACCCCTTTTTTTTTATCTCTCTCTCTCGCTGCACTTGAAGAATAAATACTCAAAAGAAAACACAACATTGACCTCGTTTGTGTCTTAATTTCCCCTCTGGGATCATTATAGCTCGACTGAGTACAAATCAGGATGAGACAAACACCCATCACTCTCGCCATGAGACGCACCATCTCTTCATAAATCTGTCAGCCTTTCCCTTCAAGACGTGCCATATTTGCTGCTTAAGGGTTGTCTTGCCTGCCGCGGGTTCCTGCACTTCCTCAGGGGCCCCATTCTCCCAGGTCACCCAGCTGCTGTATTTTTTCAGTTACTTCATTGAGGGGATTCCCTGTCTCATTAATCAAGAGGCTCATAATCACATTTTTATATGCTGGAGCAGTAGTCCTTATCAGTCTATTTCTCACAGTAGCAGACAAAGCAGCATGGTTCCAGCATCCCTCTAAAAACAGCCAGTCTCACCCCTTCTTCTTTCATCTGTTGTGCACAGTCTTGCAGAGCAAACCCCTGATGCTCAGATCCTGCCAGTCATTTTCAGGAGGGTATTTATTATGACATCCCTGAGCGGCCAATGCTGACAAATTAGTATCTCAAGTCTTGCTTCAAAATGCAACTCGCACACAGGAAGCCGAATTCAAACCCAGAAACTTTTCAGAAGAACCCCCCTCATCCAGAGTAGCCCCGGATGCTCCCTGATCATGCAGACACACCAGAGGCTCCCCTGGGCTGTGTATAAAACACTCAGTGACATCCTTTACTTCATGCTGAGTGTAATCCTGTCACGTCTCTCCTCACCCGCCCATTAACACCTACCTGGGAAGGGAAAAGGGTTAACAGAGAGCACTTGCAATGGGCTGAGTGGCCCGCCCAGCCCTGTCCCATGACAAAGGCGCAGCCACCATCTCGTCTGGAGCTCTGTTTCCCACCTTTCCAACATGTGGCTGAAGGGTCTGTTGGCTGCGCCTCGTGGGATTTCCTGCTCGAACTTCCCTTGGAGGAAGGGAAAGCCCCTTTCCAGAACAAACCTGAAGGTGAGAGAGGAAAGTGTCGAGCAGGAGGCCGCTTTCTCTCCTGTTCCTTCCTGTGGAAAGCTCGGCAGGGCTCTCGTAACCCCTCTCCTGTGTTTCTCTGGAGCTCTGCCCTTGCCAAATGATGGGAGGTGCAGGTCACCGGGGCACGCGGCTGATCTCAGCACAGGCGCTGACGCATTTGGCCTCGGTGCGGATGGGATGGTTGGGCAGGGAGGCTGGTGGGGA
>NW_009717524.1:23120-67234 GCF_000703405.1 Apaloderma vittatum | reverse complement strand
ATGATAAAAATAAAGAACTACATACAACTACTATATACAACAGCAATCCCCACTGATGCTGCAGAGCAGGTGGCACTGGGGAAGCCCCAGGCTCAGCGGCAGTGAGAGCTGGATATAGGGAGCTGGATTCAGGAACTCAGGGTCCAGATCAGACGGAGTCCTCCTTGGACACTGGCCATTGCAGAAAAGGGAAAAGAAGGGCAGAAACTCTCATAATCACTCAATTTATACTAAATATGATGTATATGGAATGTTACCCCCCGGAGGTGCAACCTTTTACTTCCTTGTGACCCCCCTTACTACCCGGCACCCCCAGCGTGGCACACAAGAGCCAGCAGTGACCTTGGTCACTGTAGGAATAAGTATCAAAAAGAGCCTTTCTGCATCTCAGTCCCAGGCAGTAACTGTAAACTTCAGGTGTTATCATTGCCAGTAGTACACACTGTCTGCAAAAACATGCTGCTGACTTCAGAAAGTGCAGCCTGTTAGAAGGGACTGAACTGAAAAGTAAAAATCCCTGAAAAGAATTTGGGTTTTAAGCTCAAACCAGGACACTGGCACCAGTCAGAACTGTGTTGCCATGTTGGAGCAGACTGCATCGTGTTCTTAAAAGGTCTGTTGTCTGTGCTCCTTCCCAGGACTGATGGCTTTAGAGAGAAGCGGTGAAGAGAATTTTACAGCAGCAAAGAACTATTCCAGACTAGGGAAATGTTCATCTCCACTGCTTGGTGTGTATGCAATTGCATAGTTAATGCAAAATAAAACAGAGTACATTTAGCAAATAGATAAAAAATAAATCAGAGAGGTGCAATAACACAGTGCTACCTTAGTGAATCACCTTTCCTAGTTAGGACGATGATTTAAAGATTGCTACAGACCATAAGCTAAAGCAAGTTATTTTTCTGGAGGCGAGGAGAAGGCTATTGTTTTTTATCTGCTTTAAATTAACATTCTGGAAACTTCCTTTCCATTTCAAGTAGCTTATTCAAATTTAATCATGGGGGTGTCAAAATATGAAAATGTCTAGTTGTGATATTGTTGGGGAATTTCAACTTTAAGGATGCTGCTTGTGCCTGTATTGAGAAGTATCTATGGAAACAGTGCAGTAATTCATAAACTGTAGAGCTGTTTAAAGTTTCTCTGCCACAAATATATTTCAGCAAGAAAATCAAGAAGATACGTTTTATGTTAAAATTGCACAGCTAGAATGCCTCTCTCAAGTCAATAATTTAAGCCATGCCAGGTTATAGAGGATTATTCAGTATTTTGTGACTTCCCAAACTGAGAAAACCAAACCAGAACCACAAAACCCCACCTTCCCAAGTAGGTAATATATCACAAGAGAAGCTTTAAAATTAATTTTCATGTGAACTAAGTACTGAGTTGTAGTAAAACTGCTTTTATGATAGTTTTTTAACATTATATTAGTGAAATAAATGGAAAGAGCCACAGCCTGGCCACCGAGCCCATATTGTGCCCTTCATATCCCATGGCTGAAGGATAAACAGTCTGCAGGCAGCTCCCACCCAGTACTCATGATTACACCGTCCTGTATGTAGTTGAATTTATCTAAAGGCGCAGTAATAAGTTAACATGTGAAATGACAACTAGAATGTTTTTCTCTTAAGAAAAATCCCATGAGAGCAAAAAAGAGCCAAAATGAGGTTGTCTTACTGTGGATGGGATCTGCACAGCAGGCTGTGCCCTGCTTGGACGTCTGTTCAGTGCTGCCCAGCTCAGGATTCCCAGCATGTGAATGGATGTCAGATTGTCTATACTACACTCTTTGTCTTTATAGTTTTATCTCCAATAAATGCCATTTTAAGGGATGCTTTACTACAGGATCTGAGTGCCTTTCTTAATGGAATCATAATGAACCAGCATCTCCTTGTACAAAACCTCTATGTAATCTAGGTAATCAGATAAATCAGCTTTCTCAAATGCCAGAGGGAGGCATAGATCACAGTGGGAGCTGAGGCATTGCTCTCACATATTGCCTTTTTGCTTTGAATTTGGAAGTTCAAATATTGATATGCTATATTGGTGTCTGATGGTTCATTTTAGTTACTAGTAAATAATTTCTTATACAAACTTTCCTCTGAAGAATGGCCCTGTATGCTAAACATCAACACATTTCTCAGATAACCTTAATTTTTCAGATAACCTTAATTTCCAGTTGCTAAGATAAGCTGCTTTTGAGATAGACCAGGTTAGAAAAGTTTTAGAGGAATTTTTGAACAAGATGAGCAGGACCTTTTCTTGACGCCTCTGTATGAAAAGTAGCATTTCCAAATCACTTTAAATGCAGGTAAAATAGATTTTGCTGTCACAGTTCAAGGAGGCAATATCTGAAGTAGAAATAACATTTTTAATGAGACTTTTAAGGAGAAGGTACAGTTGAACTTATAATATAATACAAACTTCAGCGTTAGTGTTGGAAACTATTCTTATAACATCTTAATACAATTTTTACCAAACAATGTTGTACAGTAATTTTTTTATTTCCAATGAAATAGCAGGTTGGATTTTTCAAGCTTGCAACACCTTTTGTTTGTTGGAGCACTGAAAGCTAGCATCTGAAAAATAGAAAGAAAAATTACAGCCTGATGGTTGCATCCACGTTTAACAGCCAGTCCTCAAAGGTGGGTGACCAGACAAGTCAAATACAATCAGCAAGACCTTAGACCAGACGTGAAAATGCAGTTCCCTTTGATGATAATAAGACAGCACTTGCTTATGTAATAAGATGGTGCAGATTAGCAGAGTGTTCAGCTCTGGATACTGGATTCTGAAGTATGGAGCCAGCACAAGGAGTGGGTTTCATTGGAGACTTGTACAGATGGGCAGTTTTCATAAACCAATACACAGTTCTAGATGTGATTGAGTCATGTGATCCCTGGACAGTTGCTGACAAGGAAGTCAGAATTTTATTCTGTATTGGCATACAGGTTTTCCTAGTAATTTTACTGTGGTGTAAAATCATGTCACTTCAACCTAGACACCATCTTACATCCTGTTATCGAGCTTTATAAAAAAACTCTTGAGAAAATACACTTTACATATCTTCCCATGTTCTATGAGCTAATTGTGGAACTGGTCCTAGATAATCTTGATCCTAGATAGACTTTCTGTGTTGACTCCAGCTGATATTCTCCTAAATGAGCTGAGCAAGAAACCTTTAAAAAGTGAAACCTTTAAACTCTTTAGAGTAATGAGACGGGACACTTCACTATGGTTACATTTAAATTTTCTGCCCTTTTCTCAAAAAGAGCTGTAGACTTCCTTCCATCATGACTTACAGGATTTTTTCTGAAGTTCTAAATCAGAAAAAGTTATTCATAAAAAGATTTTCACTCTGTTAATTACTCTCTCTTTTAAGAATTCCCTGGAAGAAAAAATGCCTGCTTTTGGACCCTGAGTGTTGTGATATGTTTTTGGAATTCTTCGCAATTTTTGTCCTCCACTGAAAGGCTTGGCATGGAGGATGCACTGTCCTTTCACAAGTTGACTTATAATTGTTTTCCTAATGTTGGGGTTTTTATGTTGAGTTATTGAGTTTATCTCACCTTTGCCATGTCTCTGATCACTCCCAGTTGGTATTAACTTTCTCTTAAGTGCTGGAGGGCAATCTTATACACTTTCAAATCTATTTTGAATTACTGTTATTTCTGACTAGATTTTGAATTCCTCAGAAATTGTGTATTCTGATTTTGGTTCACCAAATATGAACTTACAGAGCCACGTACACATACTATTGCTCTTACAGGATATTAATCCTAACCATAATTAACTCTTCTTGGATTCTGACAGTATGATAATTTTGGACATTACTCACATGTCTTGAACTAATGAAAGTATGGCTGACTGGTGAACTTAGATGTAACTATCCAGTTATGCCTGTTGATGTTGTTATGAAAATATACAGTGCTCTTTGCAGAGCCTTCACAGATGATGAAATTAATTAATTAATCTTATTTTAGTGTTACTAGTTATACTATGAAAGCCCATTGATCATTTGGGTACATCTTCCTTTCCTCTGTTATCACTAAAGTCCATATAGGCCACTTCTATGGCAAGTTTTTGAAAATTTAGGTTTGGAAGAGCCCATTTTCAAGTTCTGTACAAAATCTTTTCTAATAATTCTGTCATGTTTTCCAAGCCAAAGCCTGCCAGTTGCATAATTTTCCCAGTTTGTATTGTGCAGTTTAATGTCTGCTAGAGAATTACATAGATGTTTTAAACTGGAGAAACTTTTCTATATAAATTTTTGCAAAGCTGTTGCTGTGGTGTTCTCATGGTTCTGTTTAGTGCAACCCATTACTCTGAGACCTCCTGGTTTAGGTAACCTTCAAACCACAAAGGCTGTGCATGTAGTCTACAGCTACGTGCCATAGTTTCCCACCCAGCCTTGATTTGAGAATCTTTTCCAGTTACACTTCCATGTAGGTGATGTCATGCCTGTTTCCCGTTGCTCCTTTGGTCAATCTCTGCCCTCTAACTTCTCTAGAAATATTCTCAAATACTCAAATACGCCCTAAAATGGAGAGTTTTCAAGCTTTTATTCTGTCACTTTTGCAGTCTTTTTCAGTTTTGTTAATGTAAACAAGAAGAGAATCAGTACTGATATTCAGATCACTGAGTCTCCAACTTCATTCAACTAAACACTTGACCTGAAATTACCATCCCTCTTTCTCTCCCTCTGCCCCTATCTCGGTTATTTTTAGGAATTCAGAGGAAGATAGCAAGGCTGGAAATACATGAGTAGTTATTTCAAATGGATCAGCAGCCTGCTAAATGCAATAGATTAGCAGCAATCTAAGTGAATGGTAATTCAAGTGATGTGAAAAACAAAGCCTCACTGAACAAAAAAGTATAAAGAGTAAAGCTCAAGCCATCAGTCTGAAAAAAAATTAGGGCCCTTTATAGTCATGTAGAACCCATAAATTAAAATGATTCAGTCTGAATTATGAACCTGAATGTGGCACTAAGGAAAATATGAACAACAAATCAGTGTAATTTATCAATTATAAACAGATAAATTTGTACCACTGGTGATCAAACCCCACAAGATTCGTTTTTCCATTCTCATATATAGCAACGTACTCAGTTATTCTTCACCTGAAATCCTCCAACAATAGCTGACAAACCAGCTTATCAATATCTAGTTAACAGCTTTAATTTGGTTTACTAATTTGTTATATCTCTGTAGGCTTCTCTATTCCTTACACCAACTCATATTTATCTCACATTTCTGCTATTGTAATTAGTACTGGAGCTCTTATACAACCTTTGCTACTCTAAAGAGCACTTTTCATCTTTCGTTTCTTAACATACTGTTTGTCTTGGACTACGACGAGCTGGAAAAATTAAACCATAAACATCAAATATATAGCAAAAATATTGCAGAAGGGTCAATGGATCAGCCTAATTACTCTGCAAAGGCTATGGAAATACCATTTTAAAGCATTTGTTTGCAATCTCAGTTCAGGCATGGATAACACTGTTGTTTCAGAAATTTGATGTTCAGGGTGCTCCAGCTCTGTTGTGGGAAAAGGAGAGATTTACAGTCTAGAAAAGATGTTCACAGGAACCACAGACTTCAAGTTTTAAAAGCATTTTTCTTTGATGCATTATGTTCATTATTGTTGGAGGTTTTCATATGCCCTGTGTTTTCCTTTGAAATTCATTCACGCTGAACCTGTGATTTTTCTTTGAATAATATTTGTTGAAAATGTGGCAAGGATAAGTTTTAGTAACCCTCTAAGAAAGCCAGCACTGGACATCAAAGGAATCTGTGCTTACCACCTGTCTTTATTTGAAGAAAGTTAAGAATCAGATCACTCATATTCCCATTTGCAAATATTTACTGGGATAAAATAAAGAAAAAGATGTGGTATACATTAGGGCCCTTGCAAAGCCGTAACTTTATGATAATTTTTGTTACAAGAGATAAAGAAATTTGCTTTTGTTATCTATGACAAAAGTGCTTGGGAGGCCAGAGGAAGTAGAGAGAAAGAAGCTTTTATTAAAAGATCTGTGGCTCTAAATGCTTAAGCCCTTCTGCATCCACTGCATGGATGTGATCACTGTCTGCATCACAGAGCTCTTCAGCCGCAGCACAGGCTGAGGATGACTTCCAGATACCTCTGTCAGGGATTTTCAGAGAATAGTAAGAGTAGGAGTCCAGCATTTCTCAACAGGCAACTGCTAATAATAACTGAAGTTGACAGATGGCCATGATGTTATCTTAGGCTGATGTGTCCCATCTCTTATCCATACCGTTTAAATGCTCACAATACCATATATTTAAGCATAGCTCCTTTGTTCTACTGAAGACCATAAAGCTTATTGCTGTGAAATTATTGTTAAATTTCATCGGGGTGATGTGTTAAGGTTACAGTCCCTCCATCTCATCTTTCTGGAGCTCAACGTGTTTGAAGGAGCTCTTCTGACTCTTCAGGTCAGAGAACACTTTCATTAATGCAGCTTTTAAATTTTCCCAGTACACACTCCTATTTCTAGGTTGGTGAACATAAATGTAGTGTTTTGTCACTTAAAACCAAATGGAAATACGAACAATAACCCAATGGGAGTTACCCACCCAATTACAGTGTGGGTCCAAGTTCAAGTCAGCTTTGTAAACTGTTGGATGCCATCCAAGTACGTTCACCTCCAAAGACAGCAACCTTTCATATACATCATCATAGGCTTGAAATCAGCAGCAGTAACATCTTGTGCCCAGTGTCAAGTTGAATTGCCCTCGCTAGAGGAATAAAATCAGTTGAATCCCTTGTAGTGTGAGGATTAGTGCTTAAACTGGAAGTAACAGCTTTTGAATGTATGTGTTAACATTTTGGGTTCCACTTGGTGCAGCGTGCTGCTGACAGAGTCCTGGCAGGGGAGGAGGAGGATATGGATTCTTATTTATTTTACAGTTCCACTGAACGTTGACTCAAAAGGCAGGATCATTAACTGATGCAATTGTGCTCATAAGAGATGTGTAAACACTGTTCGATACAGTTGAGAGCCTGACATGGTTTGTCTTTAATTTATCTAAGCAGTTTTACATATCTATACTTAAAAAATAGTAGCCTTAGGCTGCAGTACTGTAGAAATCTGCATTTTCTATGGAACTGTCTGTGTAGGTACCTCTCCTTTTATATGCCGATTCCCCATGCAAGATGCTTAATGACGTACTTTTATTGGCTGTTAGGCAGGCTAACGACAGCAGAAGGGGCAGTATTCCAGATCCATCGCTCCATTCAAGTAGTTGTGTTGCACCAGTGTACAGAGTAATTACCTCTGATTTAGAATGCTATCAGAAGCCTGTCTATACTGATGCTGATGCAGATTTTAAACAGCTTTTAGCAGAGTTTGGTAAGCTGGGTAAGTTGAATCTCAAGAATAAACTTGCCAGTCGTACCCCTCCTCCACTCTGAAAGCACTTCAAAATTAATTTGTCTGAAAGCTCTAGTGTGTGTGTTTGTTTTGGTTTTCTGTTATTTGATTTCTTGCAGAACGTTGTAAAGTTTATGTAATTTTGGGCCTAGCAGTTAATGTGTCCCCTGCAGGCAGACTCCATATGAATTAGAAAGAAATTCAATTACTGAACTACCGATAACTTATCTCAACAGAATGCAAATGGATTAAGATGGCTAAATATTCACTTGCTTATAAATGTACCGTTTAACTGGAAAACATGCTCCTTAAGAAAAACAACACAAAAAGCTATTCTGATGTTTTATACTTCTAGATTTTTATGTGTTTTCATATTGCACTATTCACAAAGCAAAATATTGTGGTCTTTTTTAAAATAAATAAGAATTAAAACCACAAAAATGGTTTTACAAACATGCCAAACAATTTATTATGTTTCCCAAAGAGATACAGTGCAAATATTTCCTCTCTGAAAATACAAAGGACTCATTTGATAAAGTGTTACACATTTTTGATATGTAGATTTGTTTTTCTAGGACATTATTTACTACAGTACTGCAAATAAGACTTTGTTTCTCTATATATGATCATCAGTTATTATACCTGGAATAATGAGCTAATTTCATTTCCCTGTGAAAAAATCCTCTTTCCTCCAGTTTTTGAACTGATATATATACAAAAATTGGTGTATGAATTGTGTGTGTTCCTCATTTTCACAACCAGTTGAGGCACTTGGTTTATTAACTTATATAGTTAATGACTCAGCCCATGTTTCTCTATGGGCTTAGAGAACATGGAAATTATTTATTCACAGTGAATGTAATGTAAATAGCTGTAGGTTCTTCACTGGTGCATGCCCTTCCAAAAAAAAATATAAAGAAACTGGCTGTCATGCAGTTTTGGGAGACTCTTAGACTGGAATTAGAACATAAAGACTAATTTTACTGCTACTTTCGGTCTCAAAACTTGGCATGCACTCATCTGAAGTGCTATACATTTTCAACAAGAAAATAAAAAAAACCCACCTTATAAAAATGTTTTTTTGTGCCTCGAACAATCACACTGTGAAGTCATCCTACAAGCACTGCCAATTAAATTAAATTAGTGCTTTATTACAGTAATAAGTACTAGATAAAAACGTAGCTTTTGTAGATTGAAGTCAAGGAGCTACTCTATCTTCCTTACCCTGAATAGTTATAAATATACTTATTGAAATCATTGGCAAGAATCTGGGTACTTGAATCATTTCAGTGGACCTTTAGAAGCAAATTTGTTAAGAAAAATGCGCCAATTAAATTAAATTAGTGCTTTATTACAGTAATAAGTACTAGATAAAAACGTAGCTTTTGTAGATTGAAGTCAAGGAGCTACTCTATCTTCCTTACCCTGAATAGTTATAAATATACTTATTGAAATCATTGGCAAGAATCTGGGTACTTGAATCATTTCAGTGGACCTTTAGAAGCAAATTTGTTAAGAAAAATGCCTGTATAACTTTCATACAACTGATATTTCTTCAGATCATAAACCATTTTTTTCTATTTCACAACAGAGAGGACATTAAATGTGACTTGCAGTTGTAGGTTTAGAAGGATGAGTTTCATAAAACTGTTTTTATGAAATAAGGTTGAAAGAGAAATAATGAATAATATAAATCTGGTGTCACTAGCATATCGTACTATTATTAGATTCTTCAGGATGTGCAAAATGTGTTTGAAAACCAATATTCTGGTATTAGGGCTTAATTGTGCGGTGTATAGGGCTTTATCACCCTGTCAAAAAAAAAGCATTTTTATATATATATATGTATTAGATATCAGGAAACACTTCCTCACGGAGAAGGTGATCAGACATTGGAATGCACTGCCCAGGGAAGGGGTGGAGTCACCGTCCCTGGAGGTGTTTAACGAGAGGCTGGATGTGGCACTTAATGCCATGGTCTGGCCAATGTGGTGGTGTTGGGACATAGGCTGGACGTGATCTGAGAGATCTTTTCCAGCCTCAACAATTCTGTGCTTCTGTGATTAATCCTAAGTATGGAAATATTTCAGCTAGGGTTATAGTCAGGACCAACCCTTCAGCCTGCCTACATCTTATAAAAGCTGCAACCATCCAAAACATGACCAGATAGTTTCTCAGAGGAGTGTCTGTGCGTGAGTGGGGAGGCTGTGCTGAGGATCCCACATGCACAGACCCTCTTGCCGACCGCACAGACTGCGGACCCGGCACCGCCTGGCCACCTCCTGCAGCAGCATGGACACAGCCAGGAGCCTGGTGTGTTCTGGTTGCAGCAGTCAGTTCGGCCAAAGTTACCTGCTGATGGATTCAGCAAAGTCTGAATCAGGAGAGTCAGAAATGATAGTTTACATGGTCGCATTATCTTTGTTTCTCGGTGGTTTCATCCTTAAACCAATGGTCTCAGCCTACAAAGGCTCAGTGACAAGCGTAGTCCTGCACTTTAATAGGGGTGAGCTCATGCTGAAACTAGGTGGAGTTTCCAGCACTAGCCTGTTGGTGGATTATGAATACAGCATCATACACACTATAGGGCTAAATTCTTAGAGCAGAAAACATTTCTGGACACAAATAAATTCAGATGTATGCCATGATACTGACAACACATTGGTGATTCTTCTTATTCTTGCTTCAGAAGCATGAGTCATGTGCTATGTTAGCTCACCTATACTAATAGCTAACCTACTGTCCTCACATACTCTTCTGTCAGCTTGCTGGGCTGGTGAAGAAAGACACAGCTTAGGTCACACAGCAAAGCTCCATAGTCAGTTTAAATACGGAAGCATCCTGGGGTTCTTCTTGCTTGAGAAGGTATTTTTGTACAGAAACAGATAATAAAAAAATATAGCAGAGAGATTTCTTCAGTATTTATGACTTTATCATTTTAGTAGATTTCTGTTTGCTGCTTCTTCTCTACTTTCTCATTCTTCTCTTTGTAGATTACTATGGTCTAGCTGGAGAGGTTTGATATATCTTCTGTTTTGCTTTTTCAGTTCAAGTGAGTGAAAGCTAAAAGCATATATATTCTGAGGATTTTCTGAAACCATCCCAAAGAAAAATCTGTTTTCTGGAGCTTACTGTACTGCATTTTGCCACCTAAAAGAGATACCAGCAAACATTTGGAACTTTTTTTAAACGAATGTTCATGTCTTCAGTCTCTGGGTCTGTGCTGGAATTAATGTTATCAAGCTTACTTCAGATGTTCTCAGTAGTCCTAGTAGTGAAGATGCCAATTAGCATAACAATTTTCGTACCTAAAACACCTACACGCTGTGATTCTGATGATTCAATACCGAAGTTGTTGTTGTAAAAAAAGTACCAATAAAGAAACAGAATTATTTTTCTAGGCAGTCCTAAGCAGACGACCATGCCACTGTCTTCTATGAAATTTTCATCATGTAAATAGTTCCAACAGAAGACACTCTGAAGTTTTAATGAACCGGTCTTAAGTCCTTTGCTCGCCCCAGCTGTGACTTAGTTTTATGTGATAGCAAAAGAAAGTTAGAAAGGAACAGTATCTATGCTGAAAACAGTTCTATCTATAATGCCACTCAAAATCCAATCAGCGCCAAATTGCTTCTGTTTTCCTTCAGTGGTACTAATCAAGGCAATGGAACAACTTTCACTGCCAAGGATGATAAAATTGTTCTGTTGCCAACAAAAGGTATTCATTGATGCTGTGCCAAAACAAGATGTGCTTTTAATTATCGAAGTTTTCAACTACTATAGTGCAGGAATTGTATTAAATGGATGTAACTGAAAACACACAGTTCTCACAAGATGTCTTTTACTGTGTTAAGGCCATCCCAGCTGTATTTGTTGGTCGTAAAGATCTGTTCCTATTAAGGAATTTCAAACTTATCTTAAAAAAATACCACATACTAAAACTTGACGGTAAGCAAAAAGAAAATTCTGTGATGCCTGTGGAAGATGTAGATTTCACTTAAACAAACCCACAAACAACTGTTCCAAGCTACTTCTTGGGGCAAAATGTAAGATGGAATTATTATTTTGTTAAAATTTCTAGAGATCTGAGTAGTAAAAAGCTTTGAGGCAAGGGAGGGAAAAAATCATAATGCAGATAAATGTTTTTAAAACCGTGTGAGTTGCAATGCTTATCCACCCTACAGCATAATCTGAAAGTATTGTGAAGGAAGTTATGAGTATTTATAATGTGAGAAGGAAACTAAAAGAACATTTAAAAACATATCCATGTAAAAAGATCCTAAACAGAACTTTATGATATGGAATTGCACAATTTCTTTAATGGAAATACTTCATTTTTTATTGCATCCTAAAGGGTTAATGGTCTTCATAGATAGTAATGGATAGATAGGTAAGACTGCTTGAAGGAGTCTCTAGAAAGGTGGAAAATTCCTTTCGGTTAGAATTTGTTCTCCAACAGTCTGAAGGTATCATCAGAATACATATACTGCTACATAAGTCTACTACGAGACTTACACGTTGAATCATAGAATCACAGATTACTGGGTTGGAAGGGACCTTAATGATCATCTAGCCCAACCTTTTAAGGTAAAGAAATACAGTTTAAATGAGATGGCCCAAAACCGTGTCAAGCTGAGCCTTAGAACTGTCTAAGGTTGGGGAATACACCACTTCTCTTGGAAGATTATTCCAATGTCTGATTGCTCTCATGGTAAAAATTTTCCTCTGGAGTCCAATTGGAATTTCCCCAGGAGCAACTTGTACCCATTACCCCTTGTCTTGTCCATGTGACTCCTCGTTAAAAGGGAGTCTCCGGGTTCTTGGTAGCCACTCTTCCTATACTGGTACATGGTAATAAGGTCTCCCCTGAGCCTTCTCAAGGCTGAACAAACTGAGTTCTGTCAGCCTTTCTTCATATGACAGGTCTTCCAGTCCTCTGGTCATCTTTGTGACCCTTCTCTGGACCCTTTCCAGCCTGTCTGTCCACGTCTTTTTTATATACCTGGAACCAAAACTGGTTTGACCAGTGCTGAGCATGATGACTATAAGTGTCTAAGGATGTGATTTTGTGTTTTAGTACTGGCTATCCAGTGTATCTTTTTAAGATGTGATGAAAGTTTCTTTATTTTCTCTTTATCCAAAACATCTCTTAGAAAAATCTCAATCTTCACAAGGAAGGAAGAACAAGGAATAAGGACAATAAAACGTATTAATTATTTAGAGAAATTGTTGTGCAGAATCTTTAGGGAATAAATATTAAGGGAGATCAGAAAACAGTTCAGGAATGCAGTGATTATGAAAAGAACCAACACAAAAAAAATCAACATCAAACCACTTACAAAGATAAACTTTTTCAATGTAGATAAAGAAGGAAGTGTTTATCTAATAATCCTCAATATTGGCCCATTCCCTGGAGGATATTAATGCACAAGAGTCTGGAGTAGTAATAGAAGGCAGTGTGATCTAAGGAAAGCTTTGAAGCTTTTGCTTCTCTTAAGGAATTCATCTTTCAATTAAGCTGAAAACAGTATCTAAATATGCCCTATGACATCTTCAACTGGAGCAGTAATTTATATGTAAGTAAAAAACCAGTTAAATAAACAATAATTTATAACTGAGGGGGATAAAATGATATTCTAAGGAAGGAGTGGATGTATAGATTACACGTATTAAGAAATGTGAAAGGCAAGAAGTCTATATAAGGGGGATACCCTATTAGTTAATACAGAAATGCAGAAACACTGTAGTTAATGATTTTTTTTTTTGCATGTATGCATCATTAAAAAAAGGCTAATTGTGGCATCTACATTAGCATTAACATTTCAATAAGGAGGAAACATAGGCTACAACAGAGAAAGAACATTTAGATAATACGTCTTCAAGTTAGCAAAGCCTGATGAAATTCAATCTGGAGCACCTAAAAAACTTGCCCAAACCTCTAACGATTATCTTCAGCAACTAGCAGAGAATAGGTGAGATCCTAGAAAACTAAAGAAGCTGTAGTATAGAACTCTCTGATTTTGGAAGTCAGGTGGAGGGAATGCTAGAGGTCTCTGGAAATTGTGAACCAGTTTTCTTCATTTTGTTAACTTAAAAGATAATTTAACAAATTATTAAGCAATCTATAAATATATGGAAAATAAAAAAGAGCCAGCATTGATTTCTTCTTGAAAAATCTGTCTGATTTTCCTATTTGACATAGCAATTGGCCTAGTAGAAGAAAGAAAAATAATAGATGTTACAGTTCTTGACATCTTCATAAGTAAAGTAGATCAATATAATCTACGGTAAAGTTATCGTTTTGTGGAGTGATGGGTCTGTATAAGCCCTGTATAGCTGGGAAGAAATTAACTCTATCTGCAATTAGGAATATAAAGCTGTAAAGGGACCCACCTGCAGAACACAGTACTGGCAGAAGACTAGGAAGGCATGAAGGCTGTCTGGAAAACTCCAGTCTGTGAGTAGACTGGATTCTTAAGGAAGTCACTTGCAGACTCACCGAGGGAGAAAATGACAATCTCTCTCAATTCTCTGTTAGTTGCAAAGAGGGCTTCATAGACTGGATAAAACCAGTATGCGTCAACAATGACAGGCAGTAGCAGTGCCTGTTTGCAAATTTCTGGTCAGGGACAGTCTAGCCTTGACTAGAAAATGTTATCCCTTTACATTGCTACATTAGCCCAAAGTGTGTTAACTCATCACTTCTGGGCTGAAGGCTATGGTTTGCTCAGCTTTCTCGAGCACAAGCCATGACATTGTCTGAGGATTAGAGCAGGAATACTAATATATGACTGGCCCAACAACAATGACTTGACGCTGGCCACTCAGCAGCAGTGAGTATTGTTGAAACAAGCACTGACTGAGAGTGAGAACAGTAAGACTAAAGGCCTAGGCTGGCTGACGCGGTGTTGAAGGGTGGCCCTGAAGTGTAGCTTTATGTAGGCTACATAGCTGCATATGGGGCATTAGATGGGGACACCTCCTTGTTGCTTTTCCCAAATGCCAATGGTCCTATCATCAGAAACTGTTGACTGTTCAGTTTGGGAATGAATGATAATCATGTCTGTGTCTTCTCTGCTAATCTTGATATATCTTGATATACACCTTGCTTCGGAGAGGCTAAAACCAAGAACTAAATGAATCCTGAGATGACCACTCTGGCTATTTTAAAGGGGTTTCACTGGAAAGCTTGGCTGTGGGAAGGCAGCATCTCCACTAATACTGTTCTGAAAATCTGAATGATGGAGTCTCTTCTTGCTATGGGATTACACTGCCACCACTGAAAAGAGAGGTGTGATGATATGTCTGTCATCCTTCCAGCTTGAGGGTACTGTGGGACAAAAGAGGAACCAGCATGCAGTAGTATCCTGGATGAGGATGGACCTAGAAACAAACTCCTGATCCTATTTTAACTGTTCTGTCAATAAGTGGGATGCAAAAGAATTTACAAACACAAGGAGGTAGACTGGGCTGTGATCAGAGATCCATTTGTTCATCCACCTCAAACCGTATCTGGAGTTAAATCAAAGGTTAAAATACCAGGCACACAAGAACAAATACAGGGTATTTAAGAGTAGATTCAAGTTTTAAACATAGACATGAGTAAGAGGTAACGTTTAACAAGGAAAATCTGTGAATAAGTCCAGGAGACGTTATGTCTTAGAAGCAGTGGCTCTGATTTGTAGCTTTCCCTATGAACCTTGTAATATCCATATATACGCCTCTGCACATTCTATTGGTAAGAATGTGATGGGGGAACCGGTGCTCTGGCTCTTTCTCAGCCTCTTGCTCTAGCTTATTTCCACTGGCTGAATGTGAATAGGTAGATACTTTGTGTTGCCACATTGCCTATACCAATTTTCCTGTAAATGTCAGGAAGCTGAATTGTTCTTGTTCTCTGACCTGTTCAGTCTGTACTGACTGATAGTGCTGCACTAACATAAACCCAGGAACCAGCCTATATGATTTTGACAAATATTCAAAGCCAAACCATACTCAAGATGCTTCTGCCGTCTGTGCCAGCCTTATGCAGTGAGAAATACCAGAGAAAAGGGAAATAATACCTAAGAAATAGAATCTCCAGCACTAGAAGCAAGAAGTATCCAGATGGGAGTATATTTCAGAAGAGAGAAAACAGATGGTTATACCTAAATTACCACATCCTGAGTCAGGAAAAAAATCGATGTTGGTCAACAGGTAATGAGTCTTAGTAAAAGAATTACTGTGAACATGTTATGGATGTGAATAGGTTGTATTATAAATTGTTATGAATCCAGCAATAGAGGGTATCAGGACTCAGTCACTGCTGTTCACCTGCTAGGCTCTGTGCCATAAAACATCTATTAAACATCTGTTAGCTCTTTACAGCTAAGTGGAAGTTTAACAGTAAAGTGTAATCCTGTGGCACATAAAATAGCATAGATAGTATAATATCTATGCAATGTAGGTTTTGGAAGACAGTATTTGTCCCTAAGAAATAGCAGTTTGAAGATCAGTAACACATAGATTCAGATCACTGAACCCTAGCTTAACGTTAACATGGTTACATTTTAAATGTATATTCCATCATACAGTGATTCTTGAAAAACTTAGTCTTCCCTTATATTCATTTTTGTAAAGAATCTTGGATTTATATTTCTCTTTGAACAAAGAAACAAAAGCCAATGACTGTTCAACAAACATAAATCGAGTTTCATCTCTATCCTAGTCTCATTGCTCTGCTGTCATTCACTATGCAATAGATATGTGATAAAATAACATTCTGTAAATGAATACAGATTTTGATCCTATATTGGAGCTCATCAGAAGTCTTTCAAGGTCATACAAAGAATGGGACAACAACATGAGAGGAACAAGAAACTAAGCATGACAGATATTTTTAGAGAGAAAATTTCTTGATTAATGCCCTGAAATACAAAGTAGCAGGAATATGGGAAGAAGGTTAAGATGCAAGTATATATGTAGTTATTATAATTTTTTGGAACTTTGGAGTTATTTAGAAATACCATATAACTGCAAGGAAAGGTAATTAAGATTATAATTTCTGTTAAAGCGGAGTATTTTTAAACAAATTTTAAATACTGTAGAAGAAAATTAATAGATCTTTTTGTTCTTGCTGGTGCTGAGAAACTGTTTCATTAGTTCAGACATTTGTGTGGGACACAAAAACCATTTTTTTGCCTTAGTGTATTAATTAGCACAACTGTGAATGTAGGCCGGATAAATGGATAAAATTAAAATTTCACCTTTACAAATGGCATTCAGTGTTTTAGGCTAAAGCCCTTCAAATTTAATGAAACATAGTAGCAGAGGTAATTAGTACTGGGGTTGCATTTAGTCATTATATTGTCTTATACATCTCTCAGAATGTAATGAATTCAGTCTGATGTTGGTAATTCTTTCAAGGAACACACTTCTAAATATGCTAGAAAAAAAGAAGAAAAGCAAAGTCAGAAAAATGTGCTTTTGGCTTACAAAAATTTTATTTATTATATTTCATTATGCAGTCGAGTGTAGAGGTATCTATGGTAGTTTTTTGTGACTGAAGTTATATTTCATAGAATCATAGAACGTTTTTGGTTGGAAGAGGCCTTCAGCATCATCAAGTCCAACCTTTGTCCTAGCCCTGTCAACACCACTAAATCATGTCCCTCAGCACAACGTCCCCCCGTCCCTTAAACACCACAGGGATGGTGACTCACCCACCTCCCTGGACAGCCTGTTCCAATGGCTGACAACCCTCTCAGTAAAGAAATTCTTCCTAATATCCGACCTGAACCTTTCCTGGCACAACTTAAGGCCGTTTCCCCTTATCCTATTACTCTCCACCAGGGAGAACAGGCCAACTCTCACCTCTCTACAACCTCCTTTCAAGTAGTTGTAGAGAGTGATAAAGTCTCCTCTCAGTCTCCTCCAGGTTAAACAGCCCCAGATCCCTCAGCCAATCCTCATACGACACATGCTCCAAATCCTTTATTAGCTTGGTAGTCCGCCTCTGTACCCTCTCCAGCACTTCTGTGTCCCTCTTGTAGTGAGGGGCCCAAAACTGGACGCGATACTTGAGGTGAGACCTGCCCAAAGACGAGTACAGGGACATGATCACCTCCCTGCCCCCGCTGACAACACCATTCCTGATACAGGCCAGGATGCCGTTGGCCTTCTTGGCCACCTGGGCACACTGCTGGCTCATGTTCAGCCGGCTGTCCATCAACACCCCCAGGTCCCTCTCTGCCTGGCAGCTCTCCAGCCACTCCTCCCCAAGCCTGTAGCGCTGCTGGGGGTGGTTGCGGCCGAAGTGCAAGACCCAACATTTGGCCTTATTGAAACTCATGTAATTGGCGTTGGTCCAGTGATCCAGCCTGTCTAGATTCCTCTGGAGAGCCTTTCTACTCTCTCAAGCAGATTGACGCATCCACCCAGCTTAGTAACATCTGTAAACTTATTAAGGGTGTACTGTATCCCCTCATCCAAATCATTGATAAAAATGTTAAACAGGACAGGGCTCAGTACTGAGCCCTGGGGGACATCACTTGTGACCAGCTGCCGACTGGATTTAACTCTCTTGACCACAACTCTTTGGACTCAGCCATCTAACCAGTTTTTCACCCAGCAAAGCATTTGCACACCCAAGCCAAGAGCAGTCAATTTCTCTAGGACAATGCTGTCCCAAGGTGCAAATGCTGTCATAGCCACCCAAAAAGCAGCAACTCTTACCCGCCAGTCAAAAACCCGGCATCAGTAGTGTCAAATGCCTTACTAAAGTCAAGGTAAACAGCATCAACAGCCCTTCCTTCATCCAACAAGTGGGTCACCCTGTCATAGAAAGAGATCAGATCATTAAATCTCACTTTTTTTTTGGTGTAACCTATGCAGACAGCTGTGTTTTCAGTTTCATCTGAAACAAAGGCAGCCATGTCTCAGATGATGTGTAGTACTATGCTTCAGATGATAAACCGTGTCCATCATCAAAGCCATAGAATCATAGAATCATTTTTGTTGGAAAAGACCTTCATCATGTCCAAATGTTACTCACACATTGGCTGAAACTGAAAGGGACCTCTGGAGGTCATCTAGTCCACCCCGCTTACTGAAATCTAGGAAGACAATATCCACTGCTCTCCCCTCATCTACCAAATCAGTCATTTCATCATAGAATTTTATCAGGTTGGTCAAGCATGACTTCCCTGTGGTGAATCCATGCTGGCTGCTCCTGCTGACTTCCTTGTCCTTTGTGTGACTGCAAATGGTTTCCAGGATTAGTTGCTCCATCACCTTCCCAGGGATTGAGGTGAGGGTGACCACCCTGTAGTTCTTTGTGTCCTCCTTGCCCTTGTCTGCTTGAAAAATATCTCACAGTTGTATCATAGGTTACCTCCTGTCCAAGATATCCACGAAATTCAAAGTCTCTTCGACCTCATCACTCGTATTTTTTTCAATCTTGGCAAATGTGTATTTACTATAGCAATATTCATGAAGAATTTTGCTACAAGCCTGGACTCTAGCCTTCAGCTAGGTTGTATTTGCTCTCCTCCAAACTTCTGACCACTGTCCCAATGCCATTTTCTTGTTCTTTGTCACCTCAAACACAAGTCAATCATTTTAAGTTGTGCAGCTCTTAAGTGTCCTAGTTCTACTTGTTTTCTCTTGTTCTTTGTAGGACAAGTTTTCTTTTTATCACTTGTCCATCATCCACTTGCCAAGCTTTCAAACAAGCACCATCACAGTTTGACTGCATTGCTTTCCCACTTTGGAGCTGCTCCTTGAAGATTTCGCATAAACATCTACAAGTATCTCCCTATCATCCTCATCCTCTCCACTATGTGTTAGGCTGAACCCAGTAGAAGCCTGTTGTTTGCGGTTCTGTCTTTCTCTGTGTACTGTCTTACACACAGATTCCATGTTTCTTCAGCGCTTGATGTGATCAGATTTTAGGATAATTAATATGACTTGACAAATAATATTAATAGAGTGAGTGAGTGAGTATGGCTTGATACTCATCATCAGCTTACATATTACTTTAAATGTGAGCAACACCAGGGAATTCACAGTGCTGTGTTATGGATGAAAGGGATTTAAGCACTGCATCTTCACTACCCCATGACGTGTTTTAATTTTTTATCACTATTCATGAGTAGAAATAACTGTTTTAGGCGTTATTTCTTGAGGGATTCACTCTGAAACTTTCCTAGGCCAACATTATTGTTAGTTACTGCTGATTTATTCAGGAATATCAATTGCTTAAACATAAGCTCATTTTATTTAATGCTTTGTTAATGGAATACTTTTCTTTTAGATCAACAACAGTGTTGTAACCCAAGACCTCCGTTTTTGCCTATTTATAAAGCCAGGCCACAAACTGTTCTTTATTTTGCCAGCAAGTACTTGATTATACTAACCTTAATTGTGTTGTGCAGATTATCACAAAAAATACAGTTTCCTACTCAGGGCAGTAAGATTTGCAGAGTTCGGTGTAGAAATAGGAAAATGACTGTGTATTAAAGACAAGGCTAAGATGCGAGAAGCACTACCTATATCTGCAAGTTCACTCCAAATTTTCACCGTATTCTTTCCTGAATCACTGAGGTCAAAATGGAAGTGAGACATTTAGGCACCCAGATCTGAGATGAACCAAAGAGTCTTTAGTAGGACTTCAGACTTGAGATTACCTGGATCCAAAACTGAATTCCAGAAACTCCTGCACATTCAGCTACTTAATCAGAATGCAGAAAAACTTAAAAGAAAAAGCAAGCAAAAGGAAATGTACATCTATAGCCCGTCTGCCTAAAGAATGAGGGTTTGGATTCTGATTTATGTTTGATATAAATAAATGAGCTCTCACAGGACTCCCTTTTCCCTCTGCTAGTTTGCAGAGTCATGCACTGGTCATAAAACAAGGTCTCATAGTCACCAGTGTGCTGCCTCGCAGATAGGCATCGTGCTCTGGGTTGGGAAAAAAAATTGCTTTTGCCTGTTTGTCCAGAAGAATGAGCTGTAGTCATAAGCAAATGAATGCCCTGGCCTGTGTACTGAAGCTAGGCATCTAAGACTTGAAGAGAGCCAAGGTTTTAGATCAATTCTTATTGACAAAACTTTCTGGTTTATAAATATACTGAGAAACTATTATGAACACGGCTTAGCTTACACCACTTTTTGAGGTTCTCCATCTTAAACGTGGAAGGGTTTGATGCATCAGGTAGCAAAAAAAGTTTTGAATTCCACTAAATGACTTATTGGTATTAATCCTAAAAGCATAAATGTGTTGCAGCAATGCAAATCTAAACAAGGCATTTATTTGTCATACTCTTTCTCAGGTCACATTTAAATGCTGAAGAGAAACATGAAGGTCCTGCAAGCATAGATAACATTCACTTGATGTGACGCTCAGACACTGCAGCGATGAGGGTCTTAACACAACTGTGGCCTTCTCATTCCCACCGCTGTTCACATAAGTGCATAAGTAGAAAGAGTGCCAGAAGCTGTCTCTGGCTCTGGTGGTAAACACTCTGGGGATCCTAGGAAAGGAAACATGAGCTTTTTCTAAAATAAGATGCATGTACACCAGCAACTGATTGAGTATAACTCTTATTATACACAAAATATACATAAAATATAGCTTAACAATATAGCTGGTACTGAAACAAATTGGTACTGAACTAAGCTCTATTTTCAAGAGGCATTTGGCATATTTTCCTTTCCTTGACGAAATTTTTTGCATGTAAGGTGCTAAAGCTTCATATTGATAAATAAAACACGTTCAAGACTGTATCATAACTATAAAACTATGTTGGGGCTCTATAATTACATAAAAACTTTGATAAGCCATTTGAGTGTGCTAGGAACATGAGTACGATAATGCACATGGTTTAGTCAATACACCTTTCAAAGGAGCCTCATTTGGGAAAATGCAAAGCCATATCTTGCAGTCAGTAATAAATATTTCATTAAATTATCTCTAACTTAACTTTCACTCCCACTGGCAATCCTCTAGTGGTACATACTTTTTTCCTCTAGATTTTATTGCCCTGGAAACATGCAATCATCTCATAGCCCTCTGCTTTCTGATAAATGGTATATTGCCTTGCCTTGGATTAATCTCGTAGTCATTATCTCATTTAAGTAGGTAATATTTGATCATCTAATCAGCTTAAAGCAACTTTAGAATAATACGGGCTTACATTTGGCATTCAGAAACATTTCTTGGAACAATGAGAAAGTGATTTGACAAAAATATATGATCTAAATTATTCTCATGCATAAAAACGCACACTGCTTTTACTGACATAATTACATTGCCTATGTATCTGACTTTTTAATAATGAAAAAGCAAACCCTAGAGTGTTTAGATGATTTGTTATGTTCATTTAAAGCAAGGAATTCAGCAGTACCTATTCAGATGTTTGTTCTTGTGTAATGTAGACAGAATGAAATCAATGCTATAGCTTTTTAGAGTGGCAGATTTCAGAGAGATTTGTTGGTTTTCTGTTTTAAGTGATCCTTTTCAGTGCTTGCGGTTGTTTGTACCAATTACAATGAAAAGCAAAAGTTCAGTTTATTTTGCCATCCAGCTATAGAAAGTAGTATGTTCAGATTTCAAACTTCTAAAGTTGCAGTTTTTAATAGATAAACAATGATATTTTCAAGGCTTTGTTGTGTTTTCTGGGCAGATGGTAAAGGCTTATAGGTGCTCTTGAAAATTCAAATTTGGACCTTCTAAATGAATAACTACTGATGCCAGGGTTTTGACTGGCAGGTAAGAGTTGCTGCTTTTTCGGTGGCTATTACAGCATTTGCACCTTGGGACAATGGGGAATGCTGCCAATATAGAACACAGTAGTTCTTCAGAAACATGAATGGAAGTGAATGTAGAATCATAAAGAAAATGTATATAGTGTCAAATAAGGTCTCATAAGATTTGTTCACAAATGGGACACAGGACACTAACAGCTTAAGTCCAAATTAACTTTTAAAGCAGATTAGTAGTATGAAAAGAATTCATGAAGAGAACATTGCCTCTACAAGCTGGTTTTCCTCCCTGTGTGTCACAGTGAAGCAATGCTATAGGTTAAATGTGTCGTCAGTGAACTAAATTGAATTGACACTGATGTTTAGTTGTAAAGGCTTAGCTACTTACTTCTGTTTGTAAAAACACCCTTGCCTTGCTTACACTGAAAGTTAGATAACATGTGTTTGTTAAAACATCTGCTCAGTTCTTTATGTGTAATCTGTTCTCTATGAAGCTTCATTTCGCATTCCCTGCACACTATCTAGCCTCAACTTCTTTGGATGCTTGCCTCATTCACTAGATACTATCTTTCTTCTCCAAAAATATGTCAGTAGCTTTCCACATTGCATCCTACTGCTTTCTTGCCTTGCATTCTTAGTTTATTTTTAAAGTAACAAAATTCAGGAATTTCAAAAATTTATATAGTATGTATTTATTTTGACATAACCAAAGTTTTGACAGGCATGCAAAATTTGGTCTTATCTGCCTAAAACTTGAGTCAAAGAACTAATCCTATAAAAACAAAATCCTGCCCTTCTTCAGCTTCAATTTCCAGCTTTTTTGTAAGGCTCTCGGCAAACATACATAGTAGCAGTGCAGTAAACCATTAATCCCTCTCACAGTCTTCTAGCTCCCCAAGGAAAAGTATGAATCACATTTACCTGTTTTTCAGTATTGTAATATGGCCAGTTGTCAGGGTGTCTTTTTCTTTTATCAGTTTGGGTATTCTAGCACAGGGGATAGAAAGGTCTGTGTTGCTTTTTATGACAGAGTTTCAGACATTGTGAAACAAGGGTCGCAGTGTGACAACTATTTGTTATGAAGTATGTATGAAAGTACCAGCAGTCAAGACATGCTGGACTGAAGATACTCAGGAGTTTCCCAGTTGCACTAACATAACCTGCCATATGGTCTTTTTTCCTTGTAGTTTTTTAGTGTTTTAAGCTCTCAAAGGAAGCTTTCTGAAATGCAGTGCAGTTGTTCTCCACACTACTCCATAAGAAACACTTCTGAGTTTAGTAAATTGGTGGTAGGTCCTACACTGAGACTTACCTGCCAGCTGCGAGGTAATTTGTGACTACTATCACACAGTAATATTAGCAGGACTTGTTCTGATACTGCTGTAACATCTATTTACCAATTAGCTTCTTGATTAGCTGTTCATCTTCTTAAGAGAAGAATACTAAATGTTTTCCTTTGGAAAAGGGGCAAACGCAAATCCCATGCACTAAAAGCCTTAAATATCCTGTGGGTTTAATTTGCACACTACAAATTCTAGAATGTCTGTTCAGGAAATATGCTGCATTTTATATATCTATCCTTGTGTAACATGATTTCAGAGCCTAGTAGTTGTTAGGAAGATATAATTACTGTTATAACTCAGTTACCCAAATTAGGGTACATGTGCAGTCCAAATATATAAAAAAGTCAGAGCATACCCTCCTGAGCAAAGCAAAATTGTAACCCTAGTAGAGGAATGTTTGGTTATCTGGCTTTACAGCTGTTTGTGTCTGTGATAAATTTAAACATATGATGATTTAAACTTGAAAAAGGTTGTTTATCTTCAGAGGTAGTACAATTAGTGTTAATTGGCAGAAAAAAACCCTAAACCCAACACTGATCTACCTAATAGCTTGTCTGCAAAGTACATTGAAAGAAGAAACTGCAAAAAGGCTTCTGGGCTATAGAATAGAGTAAATAAAGCATTAAACATTTAGAAAATAATAATGCATACCACAGGAAAGAATGTGTAAAGAACATGAAACCTTTTCTCATAGCTAACTATAACAAAAGAAGATAATTTAGAGAATAAAGCTGTCTTCATAATGGCAAATTGCTAATTGTTTTGAGAATTACTGTGTGCTACCACAGTGCACTGCCATTGAAATTAGGGACCAGTGTTATCTGTGTGGTATACTCAAGCGCAAAGCATTGTAATTTATATGCTGAGTTTCACCAGTCGCACACAAGGTTGGTTATTTTTTGAAAATAAAAGCTCTGAAATGCAATAACTCCCAAAGCTGTCTGATGGCAGTGAAGTGGAGATTCTGTTTGTTTGTCTAGATGAGATGCATATATTCAGTGTCATTTTAGTTTTCAGACACTGTAGGGGAGATGGATCCTGGGTTTCTGATTTCTCCTTTCCCACATGGCAGCATTCATCCTCTGGTGATGTCAGGAAATAACAGTGTTTATAGTTCTCTTTGCACTGGAAACTGAAAATAATGATGTCAGAACATAAGAGGCTTCTAGAATCTTTACATTCATCCTGAAGGGAAGACATTTTGTCAAGAAGTGGGAATTTAAAAGACACCATCAGTCCTTGTGTTATCAAGCTTATCTTTCTGGGCTCGTTTCTTGACCATTTTTTAATTATTATTATTTTATATCTGACATAGTTTAGTACAAATTTCTATGTTGCCACAAAGGTATGCTTGGTTGTCCCTTTTCTTGGAGCCAGCCCTGTTCTTAAACATCCCTTTTGCCTCTGGGCAATCTAGTTTTGGTTCACGTGCCTGGAGTGTAAGATCTGGAATATGACACATAGGGCTACTTAAAGGAGAGACCTAGATGAAGATTACTTGCCTGTGAAGGAAATGAAGGTATCAGTATATCATATTTATATTTATAATCTGCATAAATTTAGCTGATGACTGTCCCAAAATCTCTGTGATATCTTCATGAATAACTTGCTTATTTTTTTTTTGTTAAAGAAGTTCCTGGCTTGGGGCTCTGATCTTGAGGGTTTGGTAAGCCTCAGATACTTAAGCTGTTCAGCCGAGTTCTACTTGGAGCTGAAACACTCAGGACACAGACTTCTGATGTTCGCCAGACAGCCAGGAAACTATGGGCAGTCTGCACAGAAAGTCTTTAAGGTGCTGGTAGTCTTGGGAGCCCAAATGCTATTCACTTCCCATCATATGCCCCTCTTTGGAAGGAGGTGACCCAAAAGCCTGTAAATTCCCAAGAACGGATTAGTATGCTTCCTGAAGTTACTTTAAAATAACAGACCCAGTCCGGGAACCTGGATAGTGCATGGGAGAATGATAAAAACTTGAGATCTATGAGGAAGCCTGCTTGTGACTGAGCAAAACTTTGCCAAAACTTCGTGCTCCCATCAAAAAGTCGTTGTACGAAAAAAAATAATGTGCTGGAAAGTTTTCAAATGTCTTGATTAAAGATACTTAACCTATATTAACTACTCTCTGGGGTTTCAATCCAAATTGAGTTTAAAAGACATGAAAAGCCAGGCTATTGTCATAAACATACTAGAGCTGAGAAGTGTATACAGATGTTGAGAGTTCATCATTTCAAACTGGAATGAAATTTTTACACTGATGTTCATAATCATTGTTATTATTTGATAGCATGGTTTCACTTAATGGAACATAATGAGGAAGATAATGCCTCCTGATTTCTAACCTCTTGTACCATTCATTTTCCTTCTTTGATTTCCACTAAATATAATGATGCCCCCACTTCCAGATGTTGCTTTATTAAATTCCTTCCAAGAGAGAGGAAAAACACAAGTCATCCCAAATGCTAAAAGTTCTCAGCTCATTATCACATTTTACATATCATGCAGACATACTGACAATGTTAATTAGTGAGAAAGGCTTGATTGTTCTTTAATTACTCTGCCAAGAGCTGGTACAAAATATGAAGCCACAAATTATATGACATATTATAAGTGGATTTGTTTTAATGATGTCTTCATGTACCAACATGCATATTTCATTACTAAGCTTTCGTTATTAGCATTTTAACGTGGCCATTAATAATAAAAACACTGAGTAATGCACATGAATAAGAAAATTATTACTGCAGAACTTTAAAAGGCAGCTGACATGATGGTGCACTTTTATGTGTTCCCAATATCAGCATCAAGGGTGTGCAGGTCGTAAAGCTCTTGCTAACTGTCACTCTAACTGCCATTGTATAAATGACTTCTTACTGAAAAATACGCAGTCTGTGGAACAGAGTTTACTCCTCAGAACATGCCCTGTTGGGTATAGAGTCCAATCTCTTCTATTTTCTGCGGCCCTGAAGATCTGGCTTTCTGAAAACTAGTGTTAGGCTTTGGGGAGGATTCCTCTTGCAGTTACATTTCCCCTTCATCTGTAGGTTTAAGGCTGAGAGGAGTCACCTGCAAGTCCCTGACTCTCTGCATGCTCCGATAGCAGGTTATTATGCATAAAATGAGAACAATAAGCTCCCCAAACTGTCTTTCAGAGAAAAGATTGAGCACCTACTTACAGAAGCAAGTCTCATCCCCTTTTACATTGAATAAATTTTTAGAGTAGTGCTATACCATCTTGAGTAAAATTACTATTGTACTGATTGATAAGACAAAGCTAGTTAAATATATTTCGTGTTTGTTTCTCACTGTCATATAATGAAGACATTTATGTATCTGCTTTGATTTGAGCAAATAACTTTTACATTCAGTAACAGGAGTCTAAACTCTCAATTTCGCTTTGAAGTTTAAAGTTCTGTTATTCAAATATGAAAAAACTTTCTTTCTTCTCTTTAGCTGCAGTCTGTTTTGTACTACAGGATAGGAATAGCTATGTGAAATCAAAAAGAATTGCATGTATCTAGTGGTGGGACACTCAGTTATTTTCTATCATTTGTCTATTCTCCTTTAGAACCAAAAAAAGGGAGATGAGACATTTTAATCAGATTTTATAAAGAGGAAAAGCCATCAATACCCATTGTGGAAGTGTGAAAACAACTGGGCTTGCCGGTTTTTTCTCCAGTTTTATAATACTGTCATTTCACAGAAGAGTTCTCTGCTGGAATATCTCTTTCTCTATTCCTACATTCAAGAGTGCTTGTGTCCTGAATAATTAAAAAGCCTATTGTAATTGCCTTTTCATCATATCTAATGCACTGCAAAAATGTCACATTTCACTTTGTTAAACACAATTAAAAAATCTAGGAGATGCAGATGATTTGGAATTTTGAAGAAGGTAGACTGAAGAAGGCAGCTGAGTTCATTCACAGGGCTGCCTTGTTCGATTGAAAAAGATGCCTTGTTCATCCCATTGAGGAGCTAGGAATACTATAGGACTGCTAATCTCTGTAGGACTGATGATCTCACTCTTCACAATTATTTATGCAAGCTTAACCACTTTGAGAATCTTCCAAAAGCTGAAGGAAAGCCAAGGAGTTCTGTACTGTAAGGTAGCACAAGAGAATGAATTTTCAACAGCAATATTAGGATAACAGGTGAGAGTCAACAAATATTCTTTGGACTAAAATGCCCTTTTAATTTTCTGAAGGGAAAATCCTGATCCATTACTGAAAAACCCTGATTTAGAAAATTTGGAACATTGTCTTTTAGGCTAAAGGAGAATACCCAAAAACTTTGAGACAGAGAAATGCCTGGCTATATGGTTGTATTTTGAATATATTCCTAGGTATTTCTAGGAACTTTAAAGCTGAGTTAACTTCTATTCTTTTGCTCAGTTCTATGCAGTTATAAGGAAAAATGCAGAGCTTTAGAGGAATAAATACTGTGCAAAGAAGGCTCTTTGTGAAAGCATTTATATATACATAATTAACTGAGGCCTTTAGTTTTGCAATCACAGATTAAGGATAGAAAGCTGTCATTCCTCTGGTTCTGAAGGAGTTTTTCACTTTCAGTATGACTCACCTTTTCTTTGCGGTGGGAAAGACAGTGCCAAGTGTGAATGAATGAGTTTAAAAATTCTGCAGGTGGCTGCAAATGTTAATGATTTCCTTTTGTTTCTCGAGTGGCTGAGGCTATTTGTTGCCTGACAGTTTTGCTTGCCCATTTCTGGATGTTGCTAGCCTTCACAGAAATGATGTGGAAAATGTTTCCATTAGGAACATGAAACAAGTACTCTAGGCTAACATAATTTAGTCTTAAATTATTTGCTCGTATATTATTTTTTCAAAGCCTCCTGGCTTGCAAGAATATAAATATGTGGCACTCATTTAACAAGCAGCTTCTCATCTCAAAGTTCTGTATAGGATCCCTTCCTCATTTATTAAATATTGATCAAACTCCGATAGAAATGGGAATTTCTTACTTTCTTTGTCCTTCTGACAAAATCCCAAATTTATTTATAAAACATTTTGTGATTTAAATGTATGATACTCTCCTATTTTACAGATGTAAAACTATTCAGGCAGAAGCATACATTAAAATTGTGGCTGAACATCTTAACACGTGTAGGGTTCATCTTGTTTTGTACTAAATGTTTTGGGAAGGCCCAAAGCACAGCTCTTGTATCTTCAGGTGGAGCCATGCAGGTGAAATATCAAAGCAGAAACGTGGACAATTTCACTTTCAAGAGAAATGCTAGTTTGGTAAAACTGAAGCTACAAATGGAAACGGAAGTATTGCCACCAAAGGAAGGCACAGAGAAGTCAGCTGTTAGATGTTGTTTGGTGGTAGCCAGCTGGCTAATAGCACAGATGTGCCGGCCACTCAGCAGATTTACAGCCCTCAGCTGCACCACATACTGACTGTTTCTCCTTGAAGTGACACAAGGAGGCAGAGGGAGGCGAAAAGGAAGCTGAAGCTAAGAAACAAAGGATCAAAGGGTACAAAGCTATAGAAGACCAGGGTTTATTTGAGTCACTATGCTCAGAGCAACTTACCCAGCTGTGATCCAGGACTGAGATGGTCAGAGGACTCTTGCTGTTGGTTTGGATTGAGAGGCAGTCAGACTGTGATGTTGAGGGCAGGATGCCAATATCAGATATTTTACCTAAATGCTTTCTCTGTCTTCCTTGCCCCCTTGTCAGTCTCTTACTTCAGCAATTTTCTGACTTGGAGTCTTGTTATCAGGTTTTTCAGTAACCTCATACAGGCTGTGCGCTCGCAAGGACAGTGTGCTCTGTAAGAACATGGTAACACAAGCTTGAACTGTTCTGTATTATAAGCGAGCTGTACTTTGTGATTATGATAGAGTGAGAAAGGATGTGCATACCGCGTTTTCAGTTCTTTGTGTAGTGACCAGGTTGACTTACACATTTACATAGCTTTGTGTTGTGAAGTCTCTCCTTTCAGTAAGGAGGGAAAAAGCTATTTTTATGTTCACTGAAACACCCTATACTTATGCAAAGACAGAAAGATTTTGATAGTGTGCTATAGGGATTTCATCTTGGGCCATCATTATGGGAAATCTATGAGATGCTTTAAGTGCTGTATCCCAAGGTGACCTGGAAAATATCTCCATTTGGTTTGGAAGCCTCACTTTTCTATTTAATGCTTTTAATTAGTATGTTTATTAACCTCCTGACATACACAGGTCCATGGTACCAACCTTGAAATTTGGCAGGTATTAATTTTTTGAGGGCGCCATAATGGCACGATCAGTTGTGATTACACAAGCTGATGGCAGTAAAAACAAAACAAATCTGAAACCAATCATGGCCTCAGGAAAGATAAGAGAGATTTGTCCATTTGAGACCACTGGAAGAAGGCTGCACAGTAGATACTGTAGAGCCATAAATTTGTAATGTGTAGCCATTGTAGCTGGGGGGATAAATATTCAGTACCTGTTATTACCTGATAAAGTCATACATATGTATGGATCCATTTTATGTGATAATTAGAGAATCTAGTTTTAGCATCTGCTTTTACCTGATAAACCAACTTTATTGTTTTAAATAAAGGAAAAGCAATAATTTCCAAGCTACAGACATCATGAAGATGTGAAACAAAGCTATCAAAGAGGGGAGACGAAAAAAGAACAATGTTTCAGATCCACATCCCGTGTTAAACCGGAGGCTGTGCAAACAACTGTGCGTGTTTGCTTTCTGTACGGTTTGTTGGAAGTACTCCTGCCTACTTTCAGAGTACATTTGTCAGCAATTAAACTAAGTTTAATTTTAAATAAAATGGAAATATGAACAAATCTGACTATACCAAATATGTCCATTTCGGGGATCAATTACAAATCTGAGTGCTTACCTGGATAGCTGTTCTTTATAGGCCACCTCTGTCAGAAAATTTGACAAGAAATTTTGATAAGCCATTGTCACGATGATCAGATAACAGCTGACAAATAAGAAGAAAAGACAGATTAAGAATTGCTAATTTACATTATGGTCTTAGTCTTGAGTTATAACACATGCATGCTATTTTACCAAGTGTGAAATATTTGGAGTCCTTACTTTTCCTCCCCAGCAGAGGTGGTGGGAGGAACTGATCTGAGTCTTCAGATTGTTTCGTTGCCTGCTGATAAGGTGAGAGGCAATTTTAGGAGGTACTGCCTTTTTCAGAGCTTTTAAACTCCCACTGCAGTTTGTCAGCATAAATTATTTTGTCTTTTCTAAGTGCCACTTGCTTTAAAAAATTCCTCTTTGGGGAGGAATGTATCTTAACAAGGTGGTCCCATGAAACACAGAAGTATTTTTGTGAGAAAATGGAGAACAATATATAAATAAATGAATATCTTCTCTACGTTGGAAAAGTACAGGGAAGTGCCCAGTGATCCCAGAAGGTTTTGGTGGGGTGTGGACCTATGCTGTATCTAACTCTTTTCAAGAAGGATGCCGGACTGCTTGTAGTTTAGAAAAGGATTTTGGTACCCGTGGCATTCATGCAACCCCTTCCTTTGAACTCCTTTTTTGGCTGTGGCTGTTTCACCCCTTTGCATGGACCCTGTTACCAAGCAGTACCTTGCAGGCTTTTCCTCCCGCCTGGTGCCCTTTTTAGTCATCCTTGTTGCATGGGTGATCACAGCCCTTTATTCCTCCCGACAGAGCCTGGAAGATGGTCTGTGTGGCATAAAAACTTTTGATTCAGAGTGGAAAGGCATGCGTGTTATTACAGGAGGGATGGAGTACTTAACTAACTGCACGGTTTATGGGAAATACACTCTACGTCTGATATTCTTAAGTTAAGGTCACACGTGTAAATATCTGTAGAATTAATTTGAGCATGACACTCCTACCTTTATTTTTCAAAGGGCTTGGAGTCACTGGTAGAAACCTGGTACCTCATAGGGTATGAAGGCAAATTAGCTATTCTTTCATTCTTTGAAAGAATAAATGTGTTTGCTCATGGGAATAAAGTACCTATTCCTTTAAAGCTCCTTCATAATGCAAATGGAAGAAAGAATGCTAACTTCTTTGCCTTACTGAGTTTTATTCCACAGCAGAGACATTTTTTACAACATCCATTCCTCAGCTGTGTTAGTCCCTCTGTCGCTCTTTCCCCCTGTCCTGTTATGTGAGCCGCCCGAGGAAAAGAGGCCAAAGCAGAGGTTTACCATTTCTCCTCAGTGACAAATCCCTCAGTGTCCATTGCCAGCTGAAATACTACAGTTCTGTCTTAAGGCAGCTTACACTGAGATGGTTATAATTAACTCCCTGATGATCCTGCCACCCCTCCTTCTCTGTCACACCAAGTTGATCTTGTGTGAGATCCCTCAAGGCTGTTTCAGCAGCTGCTAGATGGAGCAAGGCAGACTGAGTAAGCTGCAGCACCCTTCTAACGTGTGCTCACTTAGCCTAAAAGATGTTGTAACTGAAGTACAAGATGTAAAATATTCTCTTTTCTCAGAAGTGTTTAAAGTATGGTCCTTACAGAATTAGTGTACATCTTCATGCTATGAGTGATTTGCATCAAAAATGAAAAAAAGAATCATCATCATCATAGAATGGCCTAAGCTGGAAGCGACCTTAGAGATTTAATCCAGCCTCCTGCTGCCAGGGACGCCACCTCTCGACTAGATCAGGCAACACATGGGGACCGAATGGGAATCATAAACTGTTTTCTGATAAAAATCATGAAAGACACAAAAATAGCAGAAATTATAATTAAAACAAGCAGATGTTTAATATGAATTTTTGACTGGGTATTTTACTGGAACCAAATCCAGGTCCTATGTTTAAGGCCAAGGGATTCAGCCTGTGTCTACAAGTCTAGAGACTCTGTCCCTGAAAGCAGTGATTTTGAAACCACATATGTTTCATAGAGGGCCTATGTCAATACCTTAGTTCAGACGAGAAGCATGCTTTTGGAACCACTTTCCCAGTCATCCCATTATCTTTTATTTTGTTTTGTGGAGCATCCAGATGGAGACACCAGGCTGGATATAGCCTAAAGCAGTATCTGCCAGAAAAGCGTGCGGTGTGGGCATGCAGCTGCATGAGAGTTCCCTGGGCGACATGACAGCAAAATGGGTTGGTGGGCTCCTTGATGTGTAAACACAGACTGTAGGATAAGAGATCAGTTTGAATAGGTATGGATTTATTTACGGTTATGTGACCAGGATATCACATGCAGGGCTAGTGTCCACACTTTCAGAGGATTATAAATATGCAATCATAAATTATGAAGCTAATTCAAAAGGTCTCTTAGAGCAAGATGAATTGCCACCTGGATCTGTAAAGTGATGGGGTTTTTTGTGTGTTTGGTGGTTTGTGGTCTGGGGAGTTTTTTTAAGTTTGATTATTGAATAAGAGTCTTCAAGAAGATTGGTGTGGACTAAAAAGCATTTTCACATACTTGGCAAAATGTATGATGTAAACTCATGGCTGGAAGACAGACAAATTTAAATGGTTGATATGCATCATTTTGGTTTTTTAATGCTAGGTCTTACCAATCTTTTGAACAAGCTTTCTTGGGAAGAAATGAATTTTCCATCTCTTGATGTCCTCAGGTCAAGACAAGAGTGCCTCTCTGGAAGACATTCCCTAGCTCAGTACAATTTATAGGTCCTACTGCAAGTAGAACTGTGATAGACAGCAGGTCAAACTAAATAATATCAGACTAAGAGTGCTTTCTGGCCCTAAAATCTATGAATCTCTGTTATCAAATTTATATATGAGAACTGCTTACACAACTCAAACCTCATTTTGAGCCACTTCATAACGCTAAGTGACCTGACACCTACGCTGTCAAGTTTCTAGTGTGCTCTTATTTCTAAAATTAGTATCTCTCTGTCCCACACACTCTCAAGACACTTCTTTCCACCAGTACATTCGTGAAGAGGGGATGTTCTACAAACAAAAGATCACAATGCTCTTTTGACAGGTGGTGCTGTGATGTCTGGCAAGGGCACTCAGTAGGTAAGCAGGGTGGGAAATGCGGTTAAAAGGAGAGCTGACATTCTTTCCCACAACTGAAATTGTCATTTTGTCTCGATTTTAACCTTTTCTGCTAAAATCTGCCATAGGATTTTTTAATTATTATTTATTTTTTAGTAGTAGGAAGTGAAATTAGGCCCAATAGTTGTATTTCTAATTCTTTTTTTTTTTTTTTTTTTGCTTTTGGAAACTTCATTGCTCCATGTGTCAGCATGAGAGGGAGTTGACAACTGAAAGGAAGATAAATTATTATATTGGGTGTGTAGGGATTTCATAATGCTGTTTAGAGAGAGATGCTTTTCTATGACCTTTAAAAATAAAATAAAAAAAATCTATTTGATTCTAGCCTCTAAACACTGAAGACTTAAAGAGTCCTGAAGACTGGAGTGTTGGTGAAGGGAACAGCTCAAGGCCCTTTCCATTCTTAGATCTAGTTTGGAGTGATATAGAGTAGGTGTTTTCAATGGTACCTATCTATATATAAGGTTTATTAATATAGGGCCACAAATCTGTAGTTCTCCATTGATTACTAGACATTAGATGGAAAATAGGGGAGTACAAATGAACCCGAGCAGACCAGATTCTCACAACAATAAATAAGAAATAATTTTACTTGAAAGGTTAAACACTCTATAATGTGAGTAATTGAAGAAAAGCAATTCAGATATGACACATAAAATCCATATGATGAATGACTATATAATGTATGCTGTTAGAAAACATATGAATAATAATGAAAACAAATAAATAAGAATAGTTTTTTAAATAAAATAGTCAGGATTATTTTGAAGACCATTAATAGCTAGTTAAGCTATTAGGGCAGTAAATCTGTATATAATCTGCATTTAATGGAGCTTTTGGAGACTGCAGATAGAAACACCTGCATGGACACATGCTCAGCACTTGGGGACAGCATCCTGGTGCTGACTCCTGGTTTTACTGTCTTTTATAATATAGGATGGTCTTAATCTATGTGAAGTAATTGATGCATTACCATTTTATTTTAATCTAAATTATCTTAGACTTGCAAGTGTAGGCTACTTTGTGAACAATCTTATTTGCCTGATTTTTGCCCTCACACAGACCCACCTATCTGTAAGATCCCTGATTTTAGCCTGTCACTGACTTCCTCGTCACCTAAATAAAACTAAGCCGATTTAAGCTGCTTGTGTGGCAGCTTGTGCAGACTTGTGTATGCTAAATTACTACCTTTCTTATTCTATCTCCAAGGAATTATCTAATATTATTTCCAAAATTATCTTATGCTAAATAACGCACTTAGTACCAACTGAAAGAGTAGTGAGTAAATGATAGCTTTATGTCTCTCCTACAAACTACAAATATTCATATAATAGATATAAACCCAACCATAAATAAAGCATTTCAGATATATAGGTAACAAGCCAATAATATTCACAGAAAGTTTTAACTCACTTTCCTCCATAGTGATATGTAAATTAAGATATTATATATTTTCCAAAAAGTTACTTAGAATGCAGTTATTTTTTTGCCTGTGTTGATGGAAATGGAAAAAATAAAATTCATTGCTGAAGTGCTTTATTAACATTCTTACTGATCAGTGACGTGGTCTTTTGTCTGTATCCTGCAAATTAATAGAATCAAGGCCAGTTGCCTGGAAACAGCATAAGTATTTCTGTGTTTAGAAATGAAAGGAGCTCTGGGAATTAAATGAAAAATACATTTAATTAAGTAGGGACAAGTAGGGAATTAAATGTGTTTAATTTAAGAACACTTTAGAAGATGCCTCACTTTATGTATTTGTAACTGGTGCAGAAGCTGTCCCAGTAAGTTGAACTGCTGTCCAATTCCATTCTCATTTTCTTAGCTAAATATATTTTAGCTCAAAAACAATACAGGTGGGAGGAGATTGAGGCTTATGTTATTTTTTATTCTGATTGACTCTACCCATACTTACTTCATAAGTAAAAATATTTCTCTCTTGACTCATAGTTACTGTAACTCGGAAATAAATGCCTTGAGTTGTATAAGCGATGTTGCTATTCACCCATCCCCTCACCAAGTATGTCTATTATAGTCACTTTTGTCACTTCTCAAATGGGTTGTGAGGGAAAAATTCATACAAATCAGTGCTCTGAGCTGAAAAATAATAGGAGTTTCTTTGCAACCATTCTTCTGCATTAAGATGTACTTTTGAGCCTATTCTGCATAGCGATACAGCCTATTTCTGATGAAAGATGCTCTGCACGTTGAAGCTCCTTCTCCTTGTCTGGCATGTGGCCAGCTGAGAGCGGACCACCAGGAGCAATGAAGCAAGGGATTTATGCTCTTCTGAGAGTCAGGGACATCAGTCACTGCTGCAGACATGTGCTTCTCCTTCCCATTGTGCTCCTCAAAATACCATGGTCAAAATAGCAAGGCAGACAGATAAGATAATTTTTGAAAAGTTTCATTGCAGTGCTTTGTTAATGAAAATTTTAAAAAGAGGTGAAGCTCAAGAGTTATGAAGATGCATATTAGCATAACAAGTATTATGCTTGTTATGCTTATAGAAATGTGTAATATGTACTGTTAACAACTAAGATTTTATTAATTAGCTGAAGTTTGCTGGGCTGCCTAAAGTTTTCATGCTGTTCTATGTCTGATGGTTTTCAGTATGTACCCCTGAACAAACACAGCCCTTATTTCCCAGTTCAGACCATGAAAGCCTCCCTTTTCCTTACAGCATCAAGAATATGGATTTCTTTTTCTTCAGCTTACAAGGACCTAACGACCACTAGAAACAGAGCAGAGGAGTTCAAAGCCTTTGACTCCTTTTTGACTTTCACCTCCAGCTTCAGAAGCAGAAAAGTCAGCAAAGAGTTCCTCTGTCCAGAAAGTGTGGAAAGTTAGCTGAGTGGTCAGTATTGGTTTAAGGACTGAGTCATTTCTGAAGGCTGATCTTTTGAAAGGTCTGGATGATGATAATAAGAATGTGAATTTATAAAGTGCCTCAATGTCTGAACTGAGGCATCACATCCACGTTTGAATTGACTACATATGGATAAAGGAGGTGCATGCTTACAGCAATGAAAACGTAGTGAACGTATCCAAATTTTCTGAATGAGAAATGGACAAAAAGAGCAAATACTTTGCAAATATACATCACATGCTATCCGTTGGTATTATACAGTTATGTGATGAAGAACTTATCTCTGGCTATATTCTCCAAGTTTTGTGATTTTATGTTTAACTGCAATTCACTTTACCCTTACTCTGGATATAACTCCTTTTCCTGAAATCCTGAAGTGCCCGAATGATTTATCTTTTAATTTAGATCTTTACTAATCTGAGCTTGCAGGTAGTGTCTTGGAGAATGAAAATCTGCAGCTCATTTTGACAGAATTCAGAACTTCAGTAAAACCTCAAATGCAGTTCTTGCTGAGCTTCCAAAATGTGTGCCTTGGATTATATGAGCCTGAAAGCAACTTCTGGATATTGTCCAGTCAAACTCCCTTGCTTAGAACTGGGTTCAGTAGAGCAGGTTGCTCAGAACCATGTCTAGTCATGTTTGGAATATCTGCAAGGATGGAGATTCTACAACCTCTCTGGGCGACCTGTTCCAGGGTTTGATCACCCACAAAGCAAAGTTTTCTTTCTTAAGTTTAAAATGGAACTGACTCCAGGGCCTTTTCTGCCTAAGTGGTTTCCAGCTGGTCTGCTCCCAGCATGTACTGGTCCATGGGGTTATCCCTCAGGTGTGGAACTTTGCATTTCTCTTTGCTGGAATGCAGCCTCTTACTCCAGCCCGTCTAGGTTCCTCTGATTGGCAACACAACCACCAGGAGAATCTTGCCAGTTTTGTATCATCTGCAAACATAATGAGAAAAACAGTATTTGAGATTTGGAAAAGCCATGTGTTTTACCAATACAGTGTCTGAAACATCACTGCCGTGAGAGCTGAAATGGGGACTGAAAAAATTGCCAGCTCTTTTCATCAGTCTATTAAAATTCACCATTTTTAACAGTTTTTAGAACTCGAAATTTAAAGTGGTGCAAAACCTGTGCACTTTAAAAGACCAAGAAATTTGTATCAAGAAATTTAAGTAAGTCCCTATTGTCAAGTTTACATATAAAGTGAGCAAATTTAATTAACCCTGTGGTCTTCCCAGTAAATGTCTCCCCAAAAGAACCGTAACCTGTTAATTAAAAGGATATGACTGAGTTAATCACTTTAAATATTTAATTATAATGTTAAAGAGAAGGAAAGGTACAGTAGTAGTTGAAGTACTAATTGAGGGAACTTAAACTGAGTCCTTTACTGGTTTTCTAACTTTGTCTTTTTTTGTGACTTGATGTAGGCCTGCTACCAGAGAATTGGCGGAGGAAGCCTGAATAATTCAGTCAGGCTATCCACAACGAGAAGAACCATATGGTAGACCTCATGTAGTAGGGTTCCTAGAATACTCTTTTTATGTACCCCCACTCACTGCAAACCTCAAACTCATCCTTAAATTGATGGGAAACTCTGAGTCTATAGTAAAAGGTAAAGAAGCCCCGGTTATGTCGGTGGTTGTCTCTCCAACTCTATACTTGTCAGATGCTAATTTAATAAGACCTGTATTTCACAAGGCTAAATACAAAGATCTCTGTAGAAGTGCTGTTGCAGTCTCGGTAGACTTGGCAAGATCACATTTGTAGGAGAAGTTTTTTGTGATTTTTTTTTAATTAGACTAACCACCATAGCTGGAAAAAGAAACAACAAAAAGCTTCTGTGCATATGTGCCTTTCTTCCAGTGTGAAACAGAAGCAGCAAACTTCAAAGCTATACAGAGACTGAGATAGATACAAATAATTATATACCTATCAATTAGCCTGACCGAGAGAACAGGTATAATATCTATGGGATAGATGGAACATTACCAGGGAGAAACCTAGTAAGGTTATGATCTTTTCATTGTGAGCTAGGTGATTTTACTTCCAGAGTGTGAAACATCAAGAGATTAATGCAGAGAGATATTATCATTTGTCACAAAACCAGCACCTCTGCTGGATCCCTGATATTTGATATCCAAAGAGTTATAAATTGTATCGCAAAGAGTTAACCCTTTGCAGATGTTTTCTATGTATCCCTTTAGGTTTATGATTGAGAGATCCTAAACTAATTGTTTTGTGTGTTGCCCTTCTGAAAGTCACACACCACGCTGAGCTGGACTACTGTAGCTTTGATTGCAGCTGGCGTCTAGAAAGCAGACCATCTTAAACCTAATTTCCCTGGAAGGCTCCATGCATTCATGTGATGTCTAGAAAGACAGAGGTGCAATGGCAGCAGCGAGGCAATGACATTCGTTCCCAGCCTGCCTCCAGTTTTATATACAACAGCCTCCTTGCTGGTGTCTTATCTCAGAACTGCAGCTTCATCTCTTTCCTCCACTGATCCAGATGGGAGAACATAACAAAACGAGCTTTATTCCACAAGATAGCACAACCTTTCTGTTTTTAAATGGTAAAAGTATCGCTGCAGTGTAACTGTGAGACTTTGGTGGCACCAGTTTTCTAGAAGGGGTTTGGACTGTGCATACAAGAGGACCTACCTACAGGTTTGAATGTCCTCAACATTTTCTCCTGGTTAATTAGCTGAAAATGCAATATGAAGGTCTGCCATTTTGTGTATTGCACTTGAAAAGCCTGTCTTTTCCCTTGCGTGGTGGAGGATACTTAGCCCCTTGTCCTGGCTGAGCTTAGTGCCCAGCTCAGCCCTAACCCACGACAGCACTTCACAGAATCACAGAATGTTCTTGCATAGTCTTAGCCCGTAATCTCCCTCTGGTGCAGCTTCACATCTATAAAATCATTGCAATGCTTCCTTATCTCACAGGGGGTTGCATGGCTGGACATACTAACCCACTATAAAATTCTCAGGGACAAAGGTCTGTAAACCACACTGTGAGGAATAAATAGAGAACAGCTTGAAATTTTCAAATGGCAGAAAAGTAGAAGCATAAGATATTAGTGCTACTACTATTGTCTGCCCTACAGAAAGAGAAGCAACACACTTGCCATATAAACAGCTCTTACTTTGTATTTTAGGAAGTAATAAAAGGAGAGAGGAAAGAAAGGAAAATTTCATGTAAGAACACAGAGTAATTCCTCTGTAAGATGTGCATGGTGCTGTGGGTTCCAGCCAGCCATGTGTGAAATCAGGGAGGTACTTTGTAAGCAGAAGTGAAGAAGTGCTTTGTTCTTCTCCTTCTTTGGGCAACTCACAGGTTCAGGGAGGTGAACAATCTGACACAGACTCTAAAGGATGAATAGCTAAGGCTATGAGACATCGTCTGACAGCAGTTTAAACGGAATTATATTAACACCCTGTAAAACACATAAAATACATTCTTTTCTCAATTATGCACCAAAATTACTGACAGTCCACTAGATGCTGGCAGGAGGTGGAAAACCTTTTCCTGACAATGCAAAAAGGGAAAAGGTGATTGAAAAAATTTTGTCTGACACATCAAAAGAAGGGATTTTAGGGCAAAGTAATGACTCTTCAGTAAATCACTGATGGGTGAAACTTTTACTCCGGTATTTAAACTTGGCAGCTTGCCTAAATGCCACTAGGTCTCATGCTGCATAGGTGTGTTTGTGGGCTGGACACAGGTGAGATACCTGCAACCATGTTCAGCTGCTTGCTTACTAGTCTGCTGAGACAGGTAGACAAAAAAAATCTACTATCAGACTGGCCTATGCTGCAGCAAGGAAAAATCTTTCTTAAGAATTAAATTTAGTATTTCTAGGTTAAATTTTAAAAATAATGACATTGTGCTAGATCCTTGCATTGAGAACTCATAACAAAACTAGGCATAAAATAATCCTTGGGGTTTTTCATTCATCATGACAGAAATTCAAAAATGAAAATTGTCTGATCCATGTTGCCAGTGTGTCAGAGTATAATCCATTCTGCACCAGTCATTGTCTGCTACTATATATAGCAATTTTTATAAACATACATATTAGGGTATTCTTATTCCGTTTTCTTATTTGTAATAAGGTGATGGTATATTAACACTGAAGACTGAACCTGCTGTGAGAACTGCTATCCAAAAGGAACCATCCTGATATAAAATGCTTCATCAACTCTCTTCCAGATTAACAGTACTCTGCTGACCATTTGATATAATAACAAAGCACAAACTTTTTTCTGTCTTCTTTTACATCCTGTTTTTATTTCAGGATTTACATGAGCTGCAGAAATAATCCAAGCCTAGGAGCAGCTAGCCACTCTTGCAGCACAGAGACCAAACACTCTGGAATGCCTTCCCTGAACATAAAATTTAATTTCTTTACCATGAATCTTAAAAGTCTTAAATAAACTTGACATCACCAAGACAGCGTATCATTTCCCTCTCAAAAAAAAAGAAAAAAAAAAGAGTGAGACATGTCCTTGAAGTTCTATAGAGTCTGTAAGACAATAATAATCCAAACTGTGGACAAGCATATGTGTCATATTATTTCTAATTGAATATGTTTGCCTAATTGCATAGATTATGCATTCAGATGCAAATGTATATTTTCATTTATTAATTTTTCATTAATATAGATTATGACACTGCATCATATTGAGCTGCTCTCATCCCGTGGCATCCTGAACAAGTAAATGCTGGAATTACAGCACAGTCATAAGTTTTAAAGGACACAGAAAACTCCAGGATGTGAAGGTTTTATGTGTACATTTCTGTTCTGCCTTGCTGTAACTTTACAGTTATTACTTAATAGTGTGTGAACCTAAAGAAAAAGTCTGGGTTTATATTCTGTTCCTCTAGGCAGTAAATAGCTCTGAGTTAGCGCAGGGGATGACATAGAAGGGTGCAAAAAGAGTATGATACTCATTTTAGAGAGGAGGAAAACAAGGCAGAGGTTTTCCAGGGCACTCTCCGCAATGTCAGCTTCTCCGGTAGCATTTCCTTTTCCAGCCAACTTCACCTTTTTCCTGTTCTTCTGCTTTGCAGAAACCACTTGCATTGCTCAGCCGCTGCTGGACCGTGAGCAGCCGCGGTGCCAGAGCAGCAGCAGTTCCCCAAACCTTGGCTCCTCTGGTTACGGCTGGCCCTGGCGCTTGTGGGACTAGTAAGGCTGACAGTTTGGATGGGGCAGCAGTGGGATTAGGATTTCCTACTCTCCTACTGCCAGGCTGTGTGTTGATAAAATAAAATGTGATAAAATTAAATGACGGGAGTAGTTTAATTTTGGTTCATTGTATTTGTTTACAGTTATCAACTTCTATAACAATATTTTTTCTTTCCAAACTTATCTTAGATTAGCTTTATCATTATTCATTAGCTTCATGATTAGCAGAGAGTTTCTTTCACAGTTGTCAAGGAAAAGCTTACCAAATTTGGTTTTCTGGATTTGCTCTTTCTTAGCGACATTCTCAAAGCGAAGATTTAGAATGTGCATTCACATAGTAAACTACAGTTTATCCATAATACTATAGGGCTGCCTTTTTGTCATGACTTCAGTTTATGTACCTTATTACTGAATAATTTCAAGATGGGGACTCATTAAATGCACATCTCAGCCATATCGTGTGAACTGGATACCTGAAATCATGTTTATATTTTCTGTTGCCTTCATAATTTTCTCCATGTCATTTTTCTTGTCTCTACATTTCTAAAGAGAAGATGCCTAGTTTCATTGACCTTTCTATATAACTGTATTCCCCGGATTTATGCATCATTCAGTGTTCCTTTTGCTTTCCTTTCTCCATCCCTGTAATATCAATTTTATATCAAGGTGACCTTAATTGAGCTTGGTATTATGATGTAGTGTTGTTGTAGGATCACCAGGCATCACATGTATTATCCACTTGCAATTTTTCTCTCAAAATTCTGCTTGCTACGAGGAAAAGAACGATGGAACCGAGATGTATACTCACATACTGATGCTGATCTCAAGGCAATATTTTTTTTTTTAATCCATGCCTCTAGAATCTGCAGTTCATAACTCATCATCATTGAAGTGTAAGAAGTTAGGTGAAATTTAATTGCACTAAATTTCAAAGATGCAAATTGATCAGGGAAGGGGAGACCATATTAAATCTATTAAGTTTTGAAAAACGTCTGATGCTGACATTAAAAAGGCTCCAGAGGCAACAGCATTCAGTGCATGATGAAGTTCCTCAAAATCAATTTTGCCCAGTCTCCTCATAAACTGACAAAAGCATCTATATATCTGTATTTGCAAGTGGGGCAGAGAAAGGCACTCGGTGTGGTAATGACTTTAAGCCTCTAACTCCCATACTACTCTCTCAAGCAACGGGTGAAACATTATGTTTATCTGCAGCTTTAATTTAAAGGCAGAAGTAAGTTTAAACCACTCAATAAATGCGTCAGCAGTGCTGTGCTTTGCCACTGCAGCTCACAGGGAGCCATGAAAGCCTCTCACTTCGGGCAAGCTGGTTTGTCTGCATCTTAAATGACAACGGAGCAAGCCAATGAGTACTGGGGCTTTTTTTTTTTTTTGGTTAGAAAAGGGTGACTTGGAATATATTAGTCTGAGTGAAAACTTAATCAGGCTGAGGAGGGCGGAAATGCCCCACACCAGAAAGACAAGGCACTTCTCTAGCAATGGGATGTGAGGGAGTCTCGTATTTGGTCCCAGCTACTTGGCCTAATTTGAGAGGGAGAGGAGGGAAGGGAAGAGTGCTGCTGTTCTCTGGAATAAAATTTGAATACCTGCAGGAAGGAGGATTGCTCAAGATCTCTGAAAGTACTTCCTCTTATCTTAAGATGATAGTGTAGCAATCCTAGCAATAGTGACTGTGAGCTGTAAGGTGTAGCATTAGGTCTGAAGGAAATAATCAGCTATCCAGATGGTTAATAAAGAGTAAATAACCAGACAAATCAGTCAGGGAGGGCACCTCTTTGGCCTGAGACTGTGCGATAGCCTTCAAGTTTGATGTGTGATATGTGGTAAGTTAATAAATGAGAGCAGAAAGCTTTGTGTGAGCAGAAATTACTCTCATCTGTGCAGTGCATGCTCATTTAATAATGTATTGCAATGTGTCTTTAAGATTATTTTTTTTAAGAGGATAATTAAAAAATTGCAGACCTAGAGATACTTTGCTCCTCCTTTAAAGGTTCTGCACTTATCTGACTTGTCATACAGATTGCAATAAAAGCTTTTTGTAAGTAGGTGCTGCAGGAATATGTTATGTTAGCATAAGCTCATCCCCTTTGTACAAAATCAAATCCATCAAAACAATTCAGCGCACAGCTAAATTTAAGCTAGTGTTTTGCTGTAGGCATGTGAGTTGTCATTAGTTTCATGGACTTCAGGGCAGCTCACATGCCTGAGTTTTGTTCAACAATGACTTCAAAAACAAAGCAAGAGTTGCTTGTTAAATGTTGAAATAATAAAGGCAAAGGAAGATAGTCTTAGCTCATTTCAAATCACTTTCTAGTTCTCAAATGTAACTGCATTTTTTTCCCCAGCCTCAAAGCCCGTTTAGTGGGTGATTTTACTTCAGAAACATTCTCTGAATTTTATCTCAAGGCTTATTATTGTCTTCCCTTTCTTCTGTAATGCTTTATATACCTCACAGTCATTTTAATCCAGTTGAGAACAATGATCATCTACTTTGTGCCCAGATTTCTTCTTTAAAGTGTCTCCATCCACTTTCCCT
>NW_009717524.1:0-23089 GCF_000703405.1 Apaloderma vittatum | reverse complement strand
CCTACCACTTCACTGGTACAAGTGCTCTTCTACAAACAGTAAGTTAAGAGACAAACTCCTTTACTCGAACTTGCTTTCTTTTATTATTTTGGATTATTTGGTACTATCATCATTGTAAATTGGCACGATAGACCACAGTTTGTTCTCTGTTTTTGTGTAGCACAAGGCTAAGTTTTGAAGTTTAGCAGATGAATAATTGAGAACAAATCCAGTTACGCTTACAGCTTGTGGTAGCAAAACAAGTGCTGATGTGAGCTGGTGGATCTGAATTCCCTTCACTGACCCCAGTGAAACTGTGGTAAATATGATGCTTTTCCTGTACAAAGATTTTATCTAGATTTGAGGATGAAAATGTCTGTCTGGAGAAACAGAGATGACAGCTATGAGATATTTCTACTCTTTTTTTTTTTTTTTCCCCTTTCATTCAGTCTTATATCTTCTCTCTCATGTGCTGCCAGCTTTGGATAGGGATTTCACAGAGTATAATTTTATAGATGACAAGCCTAGTTACCAGGCTTCCTGAGCATATCGATGATCACAGAATTCAATCCACTTCAATTTATATTTCAGCCTGTGTCATAATGACTTACGGTAATTGACCAGCTTTCCCTAATGTTCAAGTATGGTAACTCAAAATATCTTTTTTATATTAATCCAAACATTCTGCCAAAGAATCTTGAATCTTATTCTTTTGCTGATTTCAATTAGGCCGTTTTGTCACAGTTATTACTGAAAATTAAGAAAAGTAAGAGAACAATTAGTTATTAATTAGTTATAAATTATTAATCATGAATACACTACAGGAAAGCTGTGTCAGTCCTCAGAGTAGAATGAAATTGGATAGAGCCTGTCCAACACACATTACTTTGGTTTGCACATGGGTACTTGTAATGGAAGGAGGCACAGTTTTTTTTCCGACGTGAAGAAGCGTTCTTTAATGTGAAAATCAGCGGAAGAAATGCTGGCATAGCCAGCGCTGCCCTTCATGCTAGGATGTCTACAACTGCACAGGTCACTCATTTACATTTCTGCCAGTTGTCTGTTGGCAGCATCGTTAATATCAAAGTGTTAAGATAGCTATGCTAGCGTTCATTTACTTTAAAGGCTTCGTGTCAAAACAGCTGCACTGTACATCAGTGTTTTCCATTCTAACTCACAAACAGGAGAACTCATAACCTTTCTAGGTGATGAAATATCTTCTGGTTACCTCAGGGCAGCTGCCCAGAGTGCTGGTGTCCCATCCTGCCCCCCTCGCGTGGTGCGTGGGGCCACCTGTGACCTGTGTGAGCTCTGTGTGCCCCTCTCTGTGTGCGTGTCCTCCAAGCCTCTCCAGCTCCCGGAGCTGCCCCACTTGCCCCTCTGCCTGTGGGACTGCAGCAGCCTGTGTTCTATTAGCACATGGCTGTTCTGGATGCTTTTGGGATCCCCACCTTGCTGCCCTGGCAGAAGGCTTTTCTAAACCTATTGATGCTGCCCTGTAGGGGCTTCAAGTGACGTCCTACAATAGGATAAGGGGAAACGGGTGCAAGATGAAACATAAGGAAAAACTTTTTCACTCTGAGGGTAACAGAGCACTGGCACAGGCTGCCCAGAGTGGTTGTAGAGTCTCCTTCTCTGGAGACATTCAAAACCCTCCTGGACATGTTCCTGTGTGGCTGCCCTAGGGCATCCTGCTCTGGCAGGGGGGTTGGACTAGATGATCCCTGGAGGTCCCTTCCAACCTCTGACATTCTGTGATTCTGTGATCTGGTTTTTGGCTTCTTTGAGTTGAGCTGTAATTAGCGTCACAGAAGTAACATGGCCAGCAGCACAGGGTATCTGCAACTCCCCTCTCACTCTCCTCAGTCAGATGAGCCTGTTCCCCATCCCTGTCAGCATCATGGCTGGTGCTCCCTGGCCATTCACCCCCTGGGCTGCGGTTCCTGTGCTGTCCTGCCGCCTCCTTTGCCACCTTCACATCTGGCCATGCAGAGACACAGGGCAGCGTAGCAGAGGGAATTCCTGAGCCACGGCGCATGTAACCAGTGTGGAAGACTGCGCATCTCAACACTCTCTGATGTCCCTGCAGGAAGAATACCTATTAAACAAATGGAAATACCTAATGGAATACCTAATAGAAGACCTAATGGAAATACCTATTAAACAAAATATTTATTAAGGAAAAATCATTGTAGCTCACGCCTGTCTCCTTTATTCTGTCTGACTGAATGCCTTGATATCTGGGCAACTCTATGCATATGTATAGTAAAAACAGCAATACTACTTATAATTCAAGTCACTTTACAAGAATTTTTTTTTCAAGTCCCCCCTGCATGTATTTCTGCAGAGCTAATTATGCTCCCCTGTAGGATCACTGCTTTACTAATTTAAATATGTTGTAACAATATTGTCACCAATGAATTTTACTGCTTCAAAAGGCAAATTGCTCTATGCCAACAATTAGAATTTTTCCTTTATGTAAATTTTTTTACATTAGCATTCACCTTTTCAAGCAGGCATTTGATACAGGACAAGTAGCAATATTACATAAAAGGGTGGAAAGCACAAAAATAATCACATCTTTCAAAAGGGAGAAAATTACAGTAATCTCTGTAATAAACAGAAAATTCTTAGAAACCAAATACTGAAGTTATATCTGCTCTTGAGAAACCTGATGAGCACATATCATACACAGCAGGTAGGGCATATTCTTACACCACTTACTGGAATTACAGCGGCAATCCTGCATCTGTAAAACACACGGTATGCTTGATGTATTTTTAAAACTTATGACTGGCTTTTCTTCAAGTATTAGGTACTATGTGTTTCTGTAGTGATACACGATCTTTCTAACAACAAATTTTTGGGGGGCAACTACTTGCCTTACATGAACTGTCAGATTGACAGTCCCTAATGATTGTTCATTTAAGGAAAGTAGATTTGTTACCTCTCCTGGTTCATTCTTTTAACTTTATAATCCCTTAACTAAAAGGAAAGGAGAAGGAAGAGCAATGTCTCTTCCATGAAAATATTCATGTTTGTTTGCTTGCTAGAAAAGCACTGGATATAAGTGGCAGTTAAATAAAGTCTGTAAACTGAAATTGACGGAGTAATATACCCCTGTTTGACTTTGATTTTTAGACTCGTCTTTTCTTTTGCTGCTTGGGATTATGATCACTAACACAAAACGAAGACATCCATTTTGAGGCACTGTAAGCATTTGTCAATTCAGCTTGAGTGCAGTGACCGTTCTTGTGCTGAGGCTTCGTTCGAGCTGGTTTAGTGCACGTGCAGTACTTGAACCTTGTTGCTTTATTCAGTCGACATCAGGATTTTCAAAACGTATTTTATGATTAGGCGGGGGAATGTCTGAAAACTGTTTTTTCTTTCTTTTTGTCTCTTGCAAACATTATCTTTGCCTTTCTCACTTAGGAGACAGAAAAGTTTATGTGCCCAATCAAGGATTACGATGTGAAATAGTTCGAGGATAAAACAGTTTGTTTCTAAGTGATTTAACCAATTTGCCTATTTAACCACGGTGTAAAGACCATGTGAGAAGGTGAAGTCCTTATGCCAAGCACACCAACACTGAAGTTCATGCCGGGCAGATGCCCGGGTAATCTGCACGCCCAGGCTAATCTGGGCAGACTGGGGGTGGCTGGTTTGCCCTCAGAAGAGCGAGCCATCCCCTGGCAGCTCTGGGGACATCAGTGAGTTACATAATAGTCTGTGCTACTTCTAAACCAACAGGTAACGACTTACTGTAGGCTGTGCGTGTTCGAAAATGCCCACCAGTCAGTGGCCACGTTTCCTTTGTGTTATGAACATGTAGGATTTCACAGCCTGGTTTGGGAGCGCGTGCCCTTGCTCCCCATAGTGCACAGCCCTTTCCCCTGCAGCTCTGCTTCTGTCTTCTCCTCAAAGCTTAGCTGGGTTGTGGTTTGGAGCTCTCCACAGGCTGATGTGAGATCACTTTAAACTCTGCAGAGCTGGTGCTTAAATACCATTCAAATGAACTCTATTCAGCCTTGAAGCTACTGTTGTACCAGGTCTGCTTCACAAAGCAGTGCAGGCTTTCATGCCTTTCTCTGGAGGAATAAATCTAAGGCTTCATTCACATGAAACAGCTCAGTATGATTTATTTACAGGTTAAGGGCCCAAGCACATCCCTATAAATAATGCTTTAGCCTTATTTTTTCCTTTGTGAACTTTGTATTTTTTGTGTACCTCCTAAGGCCTTCAGGTTATTATCGCAGTGAATACTGCTGTGTTTTATGGACCGTGTTGGAAAAGACAAGTTGTTTTCCTCTAAGCTGAAGAGCTAACACCTAAATCTAGTCTGTGTAGTGCTGATGCTTGGCATCCTTTCTTCTGTTAATTTCGGTCATGATTCTGTTTCTTTCCAAAGTAGACACCTAACTGATATATCTACTTTGATAAGTATTTCAGGATGCTATAAGTAACCCAAATTTAATAAAAACTGTTACGTTTTACAGGTTTCTTTTAAATATGACTGTAGATGTACAACAAAAAAGTGAAAAAGTCATGTAACAGAATATATGAAAAGAGCTAGGGTTTTTTTCATAAATTTCTTCTAAGTCTTTTTAATTTTTAAATTACAACTGTTAATATGATTTACTAGAAGTCTACATCTGATGTCTTGCTACAAAATATTATTAGTCATTACAAATTGCATTAGAGTCTTCATCAGCTACTAACTATCACTAAAGTAAGTTAATTAAGCTTAAGTAAGAGCTACAAGGCTGAACATGAGAATATTAACAAAATTGCTGGTTCATGGAACAAAACCAGAGTCATGTAAAACTATGCAATTTCTTTGAAGATAGATATCCATAAAGAGATTGTCCTTTGGCATTGATTTTATTGATGCAATCAATATAAATATGTCTTTTAAAACCTCTTTCTATTTTTTAATACCTGACACTTTTAGCCTCGTGTGTGGGAATAAAATACAATTACACTTTTCTCACTGGGCTGCCAGATGATCTGTTGGTGGAATGACCCTGAGGTCAAAGATATAACAAGTGACTTGCTGCTTTTTATGGTGTTTTTACTGGGACTATTTTTATTTGAGCTCTAGTGGATGCTGTTATGCCACTAGTGAGTCAGGGCCTTGGGACGTTTATGCCACCTGTCATCCCCTCTTAACAGCTTTGATCATGCATGCACTGGTTGGAAAAATTATTGTGCCATTTTTCAGTTTCAGCCTGCAGTGGTTTAACACAGCTACTGACACTTTTTCACAATATAAGTTGATACAGACAAGCATTTTTGAAGAGAGCCCTAAGGCTAACAATAATATTTATATCTTCTGCCATTCATGGAAAAGCAGAACCAATAAAGCAGGCAAAGGATCTGGTGTGTGTTCCCTTTTGCTCATTAATGTTTCAGCTGATTCTGTGGAAGAGTGGTTGCTTTCATTTTCTCATGAAAGGGAAATACTATATTTCTTATTCAAATCTATTGCCTATGAGATTCTGCTTTACGCTTTTTCTTGAAGGATGATGTTCATCTCCTTTACACGGAGAGATGCATAACAGAAATATACGTGCACTGAACAATGCTGGATTGGCCTTTAAAAAGAAGAAATAGTATGTGACAATTGCAGATGGAGAAACGGAGAGGCTGGCTCAATAGAAAGTGTCTACAGCCTTCTAGGCTGCATACAAGCTTGAAGGCACAGGGGCCTGGTTCTCGGAAAGCCAAACCTGTCCTTTCTGTGGTTGAATGTAAAAGCTACTGTGCTGTATTTCTCACCCTGAAGGCTCCACCAGTCTCCCTTTGATTCCTGTCATACAAAGAGTATCCATCTCCCACTGCTCTTCTCCTCGGATGTCTTGCAATGCTTCTGCTCTCTCACACTGTAACTTCACTGCGTATCTGCTTATCTTGTGCCCCTCCAAATTTTAAGAGCCCTTTTCCTCCCTGAGCTCCTGCTTAAGCTTCAAGTGCTTAAGCCTCAGATCCCTTTCCATACCTTAATAGCCTACTGAATCTCAGAAAGCTTATAAAACCATCTGTGGTCCTGAAGGAGATCATATGACAGAATTTGGGTCGCAATATCCCACATTGTACCCACTGGTACTTGTTTGGGTAGCTTAACAAAATGAACCATTTCCTGCCTATTTTATTGTTTACCACAATCCACATGTCACCTTTGCAACCTCGTAATTGCAATGTGGCACCAGAGTGTTGTGACTTATGGATGGGGCTGATACTTTGCTACAAAGTGCGCTGGAGAAACAGGCTTGAGATCCTGAGATGAAGTGATCCTTTCTGCTGCTGAAGAGTTGAGAGCAGCAGTCAGGGATGTCTGTGCAGGTGCATGGGACCAGATCCACAGCTCTATTATCTTAAGCACATTTGGATTTATGGTGGATATAAAACTGTAAATTGACTGATGTGGGTTGTTATGTTGTTTGGGGTTTTTTTTAAGGTAATTTCTTTAGAGAGGGCCAAAAAGCCATTCTACTCACCCAGTCACATTTGTTTATGCAAATATCACACATTCATTTTGACTCAAAGCAACCTGACAAGATTTTTAATGAAAAATGTCATTAACAGAAGTGATAAATGAAGTTGGATTCAAAATCATCTTTTTTTTTTTTTAAGAGTAAAAATATGCTATTGTAGATAAAATGCAACTGATTGAGGCTGATTGAGAGAGTATTTCTTAATCCAAACCAAAAGAGGAGTCCTAATCCGCGACTGGGATGGAATTTGTATGTAAAGTACCTTGATAACATTGTTTGTATTGTGTATACACAATACACATATGGGATTTGTGTGTATTGTTTGACATAGGGTCATTCTCACACACACGCACAAATACAGAGCATTTGACTATTTTATTATCAGTCTCATGGATGTTCACTTTCAAGTGAGAAGGACGAAATCCACTAGAAAGAAAACCATAGAAGGATCCACAGAAGAAATTCCAAAGTGTCAATGAGTATATCTAAACTGCTTTTTTATTTTTGTGTTTTAAAATGTCACTGCGGAGCAAAGTTTGAATTAAGTTGTTCTGTATTATTTAGAAACTAGCCATGAAAGTTCAGGATAATTTTATTTAAGTGTGGGCACCTGGCTGTCACAGATAAGTTAGGATTCTAAATTAGAAAGAGAAAGTCATGTTCTAATGGTCTTTTATATCTTCAGTGGGATGAATCATGTTTGAAAGTTACTTCCTTCGAAAATCTTGGATAGTATAAGAAGTAATAATAGATTTCATTTAAGTGCTGAAAATCAGGTGATGTGAATTTGGAGCAATGGCATTCCAGCTGTTTTTCTTTGCAACTATTTACAGTGGTCAGTGAAATCAGTGTTTCTCACCAGCTTCCTGTATTACACCCACCTGTTCTTTCCAGTCTTTCCCAGTAGGCCATATCATCCTATACAATGTGAAATTAAAAAGTACTACTGAAATGTCATGGGCCAGATAGAAAAATCTGATAATCAACCAATGTTGAGATACACTGAGAATTCACAGGAAGATGAGAATAATAAATAAGAAGATCAGGGTGATCTTAAAACAGCATTAATAGAAATTGAATGAAATGTTCTAGTACAAGGTCAGGTACTTAAGCACTACTAATAAGAAGTCTCCTGTAAATTGAAAATGAGTGATAAAGACAGAGATACAGTTAATCATAGAAAAATTACGTGATGCAGCTCTGAAAAAGGCAAAAGTATTCCTGGAATGTGTAAGTACAAAAATAGGAAAAGTATTTGTGCTATTGTAAAAGGTCTTGGTGAAATAATGGCGATTGTATTCCAAAACCGCTAGCATACTTTCATGCATATAACTGAAGAATTATCTGGTTAAAGAAAAACACAAAACCCAGCAAGAATAAGTCTCTTCCTCGTAATTTACAAGCATGGCAGATTATATATTTGTTTTTATAAGAGGGCACGAAATCACAGCCTGGTGACTTCAAATCCTTCTTTCTTGACTGTGGCTGCCTCTCTCCCCTAACCCTTTTACAGCCTCAGACTTTTACAGCTACAGACTACTACTCCTGATGCAGTCCCATCTCTGATTTTATGTTGTTTGCTATTTTAAATGTGCTTGTACTTGAAAGTAAGCACAGGCTGTAGATTTGTAAAAAAAGTCAACTTTTAAAGTGGAACAGTTTTACAAAAGAGCCTGTGGGTTGATTAGAACAACTTCTTGTGGTGGGAGACTGAAAGAACTCTGCTTAGCTTAGAAAACTTGAATCCACAGGAGAGTCAGGATTGATTTCTCTAGAAGTCTGGTTGATGTCTTCAGGAGGGTGAGCAGTTTGACATACAAAGTTGCTACCTAGGATAGAAAGTAAAGCAAACTTTAAAAAAAAATTAAAATAATGGGCCTGTGTAACCATGAATTGCAATTCAAAGTAAAAGAGTATAAATACTGTAGGAGTTATATTCTACAACAGCCTTGAAACTGGAGCAGTGGAGAAACAAGCCCCCCAGACTAATTGCTTTTCTTTGATTTGTTTACAAAAGGGATTAGTTATCTACATTGTTTGTGGTAGCAGGAGCCTGGGCTTGATGAACCTTGGGGGACTTTCCAGCTCTCAGCTTTTTAGTTTTTCTGATAATAAAATCCATGATCAATAAGGTCCCTTTCTCTTCTTTGCCAGACATCAGATTTTTTATTTATTTTACCTTTTCCAAATTTTGTTTTCCCCAAGCAACATTCCTCTACTCTTAAAACTGACACAGAATTTCTTCTGAGTTTATAAAGCACCAGTTCTATTACAGCAGAAGCCTAGTCACCTTGATGAAAGTGAGGGTTATGCGCTATTTAAATATCAATCACAGGGTGAATTAATTGCAAGCACTTAGAACATTACATAGTTTTTTCTATTCAGAAACTGCCAAGTATTTTACCAGCAGTAATTAAACTTACAACAATTGAGTGACTTATTGAACTCATGCAAAGATATCTATCAAATCAATGACAGAACTGCAAAGAGAATCCTTCTCTAATTCTGCAAGTTAAGAATTCCTTTTCTGCTCACTAGAAGATAACAACATAGGAATATTTTTAGTATATTGCACTGTATTTTATGCTATTGTTTATGATAAGTTTCTGTGAGGAAAATGTTAGTACAGGTTTGCTTCAAAATATATTGGAGAAACACTATTTCAGTATAGTAGAATGGGAGGTTTCCACAGGCTTAATTTGTAGAGTTCCCTCTTGATATCTTTTATCTCCAATTCAGAGTTCTTTATGTTTCCAAGAATAAGCTACATGCATGGAAAAGTTAGGAAATTAAAGCAAAGACTTTTAGAAGGATGGTAGTAATGGAAGAGTGATGTCACATCTGTTGTCTCTTTGCATCATCGGGTGATCCATGTCAATTTGTCCTGGGCTGGCATTTCCCAAATTAAACACTTGCTTAATCCTGATTTTACATTCCAGAAATATTGATGGTAAAAACATCTCATATAGGTCCCAGTACCTTGATAAATAGATATGAAAAATGATACAAGTGAGAACTGCAGATACAAGTAATTTATTCAACAGTGGTGAATTGCCTTGAGAAGTATCTGGTGTCTGCTTTCATTGTAAATCCTTCAAACAGCGAAGTGTTAAATAATTTGTATGAGAAGTATGTTAACCTGAGCAGTACTGAAACTGTGGAGATTTGGGAATGATAAATAAAAGATTTTATCTGTTTTAGCAGCATGTGTCCTTAATACTTGCCATCATGCGGAGAATCCGAAAATAAGATAGTGGGGACATGATGTCATATTGGTGTAATTTTGGATTTAAAAAAAATCCCACAAATCTGAGATCAGAAACAAGACTTATCATTGTAGTCTTTTTTCTACTGTGCAAGTGAGTGTTATGCTAGTTCATTTCAAATGAAGCCATAATTATTCAGGCTATTGAGAAAGGTAATTTTGATAATGTAAGCAATGGTGAAGACTTCCATTACAGACCCATGCTAAAAATGTGTGAGCCACATGAGACATCTGCCACCTGCAACCACCCATCTGGATAGCTGCAAGTAACCATATTTCTAGGGGGTTAACTAAGAGGTCAGCATCATTCTGGATATCACGTACAAAAGAGAAAATATTTCTTCCAAGTATCGATGCAAATACAACCTTGTTTTTGATTGTGCTTAAGGTCGTGTCATGTACAGCATGAAATAGTGAAAGCCAGGGGAATGTGACAAAAAAAATACATGAAAGAGGTGAATTCTTTGTTTTGGCAGGTTAAACAAGATGGGTCTCTTGCGTGGCTAAACTGTGTCATCTCTGCCTTGCCTTCTCCTACCTTCCAGAAGGGATGTTATAACAAAATTTCTGGCAGGTAAGTTTTTATATACTCAAATGTGATGTCTTTCCATCAAGGCAACTGGAAAAAGTCAGATATTTGTATCATTAATTTGTTATGTCCCATCTATGTCTTAGAATGTAAGACCTAAAAGAGGATTGAAGAGCCTAGCAAGATGCACAAAAAGACCCCAAAATCTCACCCATTGTTTTTGCTATCTGTGACTCAAGTAACTCTAAATATTGCCAGGTACTTTTGAGGAACAGAAGAGCTTGATTGTTGTCAGGCAGTTTAGGTACAGGAAGCAATCCAGACATTAAGTACAATTCAAGCTGCAAAATTCATTTGGGAAGCAGAATAATGTAGTTTTTACTGTGCTCCACGTTGGAGCTGTGTCTGCTGGATGCTCTGGATGCTGTTCCTGCTAAGTTTGGACTACTTTGACATGAGATCTTTACATTCTCTCTTTCACTCAGGATAAGGTCATGACTGCTGTTTTGATATAGTCTTTGTTTTAGGAAGTCTGTCATGTAATTTTAGACGTGATAAGGAATAAGAGCAAATAATGATAGGTGTGTATAGATATTGAACAAGTAGGAAATGAAACAGTAAAGACGACTGTCATTCCAACATCTTGGTGGTTCTTTTTGAGAAAACTGAAGAATATAACAGTAATTTGGCGTGAAAGTTGGCTCTGTTAGAAAGTAGCAGATTATTTATTGCTAGAAAGTAATACTACAATAAAACACATATAGTAGTCTTTTCCCCCAGTAAAATATTTGTTCAAGGGCCTGAAGCTGTGAGTTCTATTAGACTCAATCTCTCTGCCCTGTAGCTACCTACAATGTTTGCAGTGAAGATTGAGTTTCAAGTTATATTTCAAGTGGCATTTAAATTTTCATGCACCTATATATTAAACTCTCTTGTATTTTTGTGTGTGCTGCCTTGCCATGGAAATAGTGGCTCAGTTTTTAATTGTTTCCTTCCCAAAATGCTGTCAGGCTAGAGCATATTATCTTATATATCATCCACGAGCAGTTCGAGATTAATTAGCCTTTCACCCTTTTTTAAGATATCTATATCCTGAAGGCAGAGTATGTTGTTTGGCAGCCTCTTCAATCACTTCAAATTCTTCTCTGTATACTGTATAAATAATCTATGGAAAAATTACACTCTTCTGTGAATAGAATAGCTACAGATACAAATGGCATGTTCTGTACAATTTCACAGTCTTAAGTCTATACAGATTACCCCATTTGAGCATTATATGACGGATAATAAATACTCTTCACCTGTCCTGTAATCCTACAGCAGAACTGACATATTATTTATCAGCATTCATTCTGTGATTTTAGGGCTTCATGCATTTTTTATTTTGCCTAGTTCAAAGACTGGTAGTTGTGGATATGGGATATGGAAGGTTTGTTTGCACTGCTGGAAGAAAATGTTAATCAAGTGTACAAAGAGAAAGTGAGAGAGCAAATCATAAGCAGTTATAGTGATGCTATTTGGATGCATCACCTATATGAGGATTATTAGCTACTGTCCTAAACAAATTTAATAACCTACTTGTTCAGTTCCTTAAGTTCCTACTAATTAGTTCCATTTCATATGAGTTAAAATATGTGCCCATTGTCCACAAGTATGAAAATACATCGCCTGCCGTAATGGTTGTATGTGCAGTCTGAGAGTACACAGAATGCTCTACCTCATGCCTTCAGTTCTGTGTACATTTTGTTTGTGTTGTTGAGATTTTACCTCCCTTAACTGCCACTGGTGAGCAGAGACCCAGGCAAGCGTAACGAAGGCAGGCTTTTTTCCTGGGTAGTGCACTGTGAACTGGTATCTTATTACCTCATTATACACTGGGGCAAGAATGATGAGTGGGCTGGGCTCTTTACATTAAAGACTGATGAACAGTCTTCAGAGTTTAGAAAAACCGAGAGCAAAATGCTATATTTGCTCTTCTCTCTCCTTGCAATGCCGAGAGAAAGAAAACTGTGTGTATGGATGTGTTTTAAGAGCAGTGATTCTGGAAGAAGACTTTACCAAAAAGGTGCATTTTACAAGCTGATATTACACTGTTAACTGTTGGATTCAACCCAGTTTCTGACTTGGCCTTAAGTTGTGTGGGCAGGATATTCTGCTAGGATATGCTCTGGCCCCAGCATCTGCAAATCAGCTGGTTGTCGCTGCCTGACAGTACTGCAGCTGACAGAATCTAAGCTGTCACTTATAAATAAATAAGCAGGCTTCCTGCATTGCAAAAACAGTATTCATAACCTAAGCTGATGTACAGTTTTCTCAATAAACTGCCCTTTTGGAAAATCTGCATCAGCTGAACAATAGAGTAAAGAAGGCATGAACTAAACTACCTTGTGTTTCAGTACTGCTTTTACTTCAAAGCTATTTAAACGTGTTACACAATTAACCACGAAAAATGTAATTTTTTCCAAGTGATTTGCAGGTATGTCAAAATATCTTGGCCTGGAAAGGAGATGGAACATATGACCTAAGGAGTATTTTTTTAAGTCTGTGAACTGCTTTTATTGGAATCATTAGGAAGAAGAGAAATTACTGGTTTTTTAATTCCCCTTCCATTTATCCAGATAAAGCATACATAGCTCCTTCTCTGAGATCAACGTGACAACAAGCTTCAGTATAATTCCATCATTCTCACATATATTATTTACCTAATGTCCACTGGTTTTGGACCTTTTTTTCTGTTTTACTGTGGTTCAATTAATATTGTTTTCCCTAAAGTGAGATCAGAAGGGTGTCTGAATATAGTTTAGATGTAAATGATAATTTTGACTCCCCTGGATTTTTTTAATATCCATTTTAAAGATGAAATTGTGCAATATCTTGGAGCTTTTTTAAATGACTTTGATATATTATTCAAAGCAATTCTGCTCTTTGCATTGATGGAAATGTTCTAAAGTGAGCTTAAAGATATGGATGAGAGAAATGGTTGAGGCCTTTTGAGAGTGTACCAAGAGACAAAGGAGACATTTGTATTAATAGGTACCAGGCATATAAGCATATATTACTTTCATCTTGGATTGGATCGATCTTTAAAACTCATGGTGAAAACTCACTGAGGGGAAAACTCATGAAATTTTTCTTTATCTGCTTTGGACATCGCAGCTTCTGACCTGGTGGGTCCGTGCATTTCAACTCTGTCTCTTAGGCTACCAGAAAGCCGAGATAACAGGTGCCCTGATGGGATTACTCAACCTAAAATCTGTAGGTCTCAGTTCTTAAGTCCCAGAGTCTCTGGTAAAATCAAACCCTCTGTTTACACAGCTCGCATGCAGCCAAGAGGTGTGTGCAGGTGTATCGGCACAGCCACTGGCTATTGCATGAGCCTTAGGCACAGTGTGTGCAGGCGCCAGCTGCCAGCAGCTGGCAGGAGAAGGAGCTGCTGCATTGACCTTATTTTCCCTGCACCTGGCTGCAGTTAGGAAACAGGCTGGAGAGTTTTCTGAAGAGTTATGTATGGAAGATTGGTGTTTTGCTTGCTTGGTCAGTTTGTATTCTTTTTGTTGTTTGTTTGTTTCTTCGTTTGTTTGTTTTTAAGAACTGCTTAGTCCTCAGAAGAAAAGCGGTTGTATGGGCTTTGGCTGGCTTCCTAGCCATGTCAAAGAGCTGCAGCAATAGGCAGCTTCTCTGCTTTCCTCCAGGCAAAAAACACTTGCCCCAGCACATATATAGCATTTACGAGTTCCTAAATAGGTGCTGTGTAACAGCTGGATCTTTTTATTAGTTAATGGATTCAGTAAGGTATAATTTTGCAAAAAAACAGTTCTAAAGTTCTAAGATCTCTCTATCACTTCAATATTTAAAGCATGGCAAGCTAGGGAACGGGTCCATGTGTACTTTATATGAACATCTAGTGTTTGGTATAACCTTTGCTATTACATTTATTATGCTGTTCTTATTTTCCTGGTTATTTCTGCTCTATGAGTATGTCAAAGTGTGAGTGTATTGAGGGAGAGCTACAGAAGAAGGTCATCTCACCGCACAGTGCACACCTCTAATTTCAGAGGAATATGAAATTCAGACCCTGTGTACATTTTTCACATTTTCCACAAAACCGTCAGAAGAAAGCCATGGCCTTTAATGATCACTAGCATCTATGTTCAGTTGAGTGTGACTAGATGAAACAAGAATTCAAACTGAGTCTCCTCAGTGAATCATCTACTGATTGAGATGTAGCTCAGTGAGAGCAAAATGGTCCCATGAGAATGAATTTCTATTGAAAAAGTCAGTGGAAAAAACTGACTTGAGGCTAGGAAGTGTTTTCTGGATAGGTTGTGATGCAGAATTTTGATAGAGGGAAGGGAGAGTGATAATAAAATGCTTGGGTATTTCTTTCTTTATAAATAAAAATGCGCATCACTCATTTATAAAAAAAAAAAGAGAAGATAATACTGATTTCTTGCGCTTTCTGCGGAAATGCATTCTGTCGGATCTGCCTACAACTCATGGAAATTCTCATGAATCAAATGTTGCTTAGAGTGTTGGTATTTCTTTCTGTGAGATACTTCAGATTACCTACTGTCACCTTGTATTGAATTAAAGAGCAGTATACAAGTCACATGCTCAGCTCTCCTAGCTTTTCCCAGCACCTTACCGGATTTAGAATCGGCAGGGTTTCTCTCCATCTCTACTTTTCGGCTATTCTTATCCTATATTGGATGATAAAATAGTGGAAAACAGAAGAGAATAAAAGGAAAAAGAGAAATACAAGGAGGTTTTATTATATAGTTGAGGAAAAGTCCCCTAAGATGCTATCTTTTTCGATGTAGAAGCAGAATAAAATACTGTCTGCCTAAAACAGCATAATGCATTCAAGCCTTTTTAAACTACTCTGCCTCCTCACAGCCTGGGAAAGTGCCTCAGAAGTGGGTGACCTTTTGGGGTGAATGACAGCCTGCTCTGAAGTTCCTTCCACCCAGGGAAAATACATGGGATGTCTCAGGCAATGAGTAATTGTCCCTACGAGTCTTACAGTTTAGATCTTTACTTATTAATCTAGGTTCCTTTTCTTATTCGAGTCATTGTCTGCTGGAGCTGCTGAAACCTCGGCGTGAGAGAGAGCTCTCCTGAGCCCTTTGGAAATGCTGCAGGTGAAGCCTTCTGTCTGTACTGGGTCGCCAGCTTGCTTTAACGGCAGTTTTCCACATGGATCACTGGTTTTGAACCCTCTTTGAAGCACTGCTTTTCACGTGACACACCTGCTTGAACAGAGGCTCTGTGCTGGCCTTGGTCACTGGTACACACTGGGCTCCTCCAGAGAGGGGGACGAGCAAGTGCCGGTGATTTACTCCATCCAGGGAAGCCCCAGCTGCCGGCAAAAGCAGGCAACCGGTTCCCTAACTTTTAAAACATTTCATTCTAGAAAGTAATAAAATAATTGGGGTCTGTGACAAAATATAGCAAACAGCTCTACTTGTCCTGAATTCATATTTTCAGGTGAGAAAGTTCTTAGATCCAGTCATTTGAGGCTTTGAGCAACCAGGTGTAGTGGGAGGTGTCCCTGCCCATGTCAGGGGATTTGCAGCTAGATGGGCTTTAAGGTCCCTTGTAACCCAAACCATTCTATGATTCGGTGGCTTTTCTCAGCTTCACCCCAAATCAGTGGTGCTTAGGAGACAGCCTCTTGATGAGTGAGGCCTGCAGTGATATACTTCAAAGCACAATATAATCATCGGTTTTGTAAATGAATTTATGATAAGTCTTATAAGAAATCTAACCATTCAAACTCCTATTTGAATGTGGATAAGTCTGTATAAATGCCTATCGGAATTTTATCCATCTTTCTTGTTTTGTAATGAGCATGGTGTAAATGTGTGTCTGCCCTGCAGTCTGCAATAGATAAAATGTAGACAGAGCATAGGTAATGAGAACTGTTTGTCACAGCCTTATAGTCTTCAGTGACTTAATATAAATCAAGGTCTAACTCCTCCCAGAGGTCTAGTAATTTTTAAAAGTATAGGTTTATTTGCCATTTGTGTTCTGATAATGAGTCATATTTATTATGGTCTTCCTAATGGCAGGTCTTTGCTCAAGTATTAAGGAAGATATAATTCACAGGTGACTAGAAATAAAAATAAAAAGGCCCTAAAGAATATCATTCCTACATCATTACTCAAGCCATTTTTAATGAAAAAAAAATGTGCATTTAGATGAGACAATTAAAAAGGATGCAAATTAAGAAAAGGAAATTGAAAATTCACAGTACATGAACAGTATTTGCATGAGGACTACCAACTTAAAGGTGATTAAAATGTTTTCACAAATTAAACCATAGCAGGAAAATTGCTTGGTTATTCATATAGTTAATTATCTGGCTATACCATAAGTGGTTTTCTTATTATATTAAATCATTTAAAATCTAGCTGCTACAGAAGTGGTATGTCATAGTTTTGGATTAAATCCAGTTTTACATAATAGTTATAATGAGCAGCAGACTCCATTTGAAACTGTATCAAGCACTTTAATTTAGGAAGTATACTTTGGAAAAAGTAAATACCTAAATTGGAAATCAACAATCAATTGATTGTCCAGGACAGCACCAAGGCTTCAGAGGAAAGCATTAGGTCTTGGTACACAAAGCTAATTATCTTTCCATGTTTGGCTTATAATAGCATAAGCCCTGAAGCATGAGATTCAGTATTGCTCTACAAAGTTTAGCATTAATTTTGATAATCCTGAAATGTCCCATGAAAATTACTAGTGAAGCCCGTAAGTTACAGTACTAAGGTGGTGAAAGGCCAGAGTCCACTTTTAGCTGTGTCCAGGTCCGATTGCTTATGTACACTGTATGGTAGGGTGAGGTTCAAAACTCAGATGCAAACCTGTAAACTTAATAAAATTCGTTCGTGAAAGCTACCATGCTTACAATTGTCTGCAAGCTGTTACTCTAGCTTCTGAACATGGCAGTTCCATTTTTTTCAGGGAGATTCTGAGATATTTCACCCTAAACTAGTGTTAGTAGACAACTGGGACAAAGAAAATCCTGATATTAATAATTTTACTATTATTTACAAAAAATAAGTGTATTTGTTCACATTATTTGATTCAAGACCTTTCTAGGAAAGTCTGTCTGTAACCTTCTACTTGTACTGCCACTTTCTCTTCTTTTTTTTTCTTTTTTTTTTCTAATAGAGTAGCTTGATGCTCTAGTATGTAACTTTTTCATTCTTGTTAAAATACAAGGGACTATACTAGATGAGAAGCATTTCTTATATCTCAGCAAACTCCTATTGACTTTCTATAAGGAATGCTGAGTATGTTCCTCTTCCTTCATGCCAGTAGACGGAAGTGTTCTTCCAAACAAAAATAATTATTTCCAAAATTAAAAAAAAATATATAATTTGTTAGGATTTGCACATTTATATATATGTATGCACCCTCAGCAAGTTTGCTGATGATACGAAACTGGGGAGGTATGGCTGACACACAGGCAGGCTGTGCTGCCATCCAATGAGATCTGGACAGTCTGGAGAGCTGAGCAAAGAGGAACCTCCTGAAGTTCAATAAGGACAAGTGTAGAGTCCTGCATCTGAGGAGGAATAACACCAGGCACCAGGACAGATTAGGGGTCATCCTGTTGGAAAGCAGCTGCGTGGAGAAAGACCTTGGAGTCCTAGTGGACAGCAAGTTGTCCATGGGACAGCAATGTGCCCTTGTGGCCAAGAGGGCCAATGGGATCCTGGGGTGCATTAAGGAAAGTGTCCAGCAGGTCTAGGGAGGTTCTTCTTCCCCTCTACTCTGCCCTGGTGAGACCACACCTGGAATACTGTGTCCAATTTTTCGCTCCCCAGTTCAAGAAAGACAAGAACCTACTGGAGAGAGTCCAACAGAGAGCTATGAGGATGATCAAGGGACTTGACCATCTCTCCTATGAAGGAAGACTGAGAGAACTGGGGCTGTTCAGTCTTGAGAAGAGAAGGCTGAAAGGAGAACTTATTAATGTATACAAATATCCAAGGAGTGAGTGTCAAGCGGAAGGGGCCAGTCTCTTTTCAGTGGTGCCCAGTAATAGGACAAGGAATGATGGATGTAAGCTAGAACACAGGAAGTCCCACCTCAACATGAGGAGAAACTTCTTTCCTGTGAGGGTGACAGAGCACTGGCACAGGCTGCCCAGGGAGGTTGTGGAGTCTCCTTCTCTGGAGACTTTCAAAACCCGCCTGGACTCGTTCCTGTGTGGCTGCCCTAGGGCATCCTGCTCTGGCAGGGGGCTTGGACTAGATGATCTCTAGAGGTCCCTTCCAACCCCTGACATTCTATGATTCTATGATCCTACATAACATAATTTGTCTAATGGACTGTTATTATTTACGTTACTAGCTTGTTTAATATATATATATTTGATAGATCTGGAATTTCTGTGATGCAAATATTTCATTTAACCATTCTGAGAGTTTACATAACAGGAAAAAAATAGATAGTCAGTAAATCTGGTCAGTTCTAAAAGTTTAGAGAAGATTTTATAATTCCCAGCTGGCAGAACAAAGCTGATTACATTGCCACAAATCTTCAGTATGCGCGAATGGGATGTAGTTAGACGCGCAGTAGCTTTATCATACTTATATTTGGCTACATAAATAAATGCATAAAATTAAATATGTAAATAGATTCAATAGATTCACTTTTAGTTATTTTTCACAATTTTTGCTTGCTCTTCCTGGCAGAGTTAAATTGCCTTCTATTAGTATAGGTAGCACAAACACAGGATGTTTTAAATCTTAAATGGACCAAACACAAAGGTGTAATTTCCAGAAGCATGAAATGTTTTCAGTTGTAAAATACTAGTCTGATTAACATCTGGTTTAAAGGATTATTAAGACCTTATATAATTAAATCCTGGGAGTATTTATTCACATTTGTCAATATATTCTCAACTACCATGTTCATATGTGTTTGTTGTTCACTTTGACTGAGTATTTATTCATTTGGAGCTCTCAGATTTACAAGACAACACAGTGAATCAAACTTTATCTGGCACTGCTCCCAGGGAACAGCAGGCCTTAGCGTGAGAGTTGAGTTAGACCAAAACCTGAGCAGGAGTTGAGTGAACAGCCACGAAGTTCATGAAGCAGTCACTTGACATCTGTCTGTCCTCATTCCTAAAATTCTGTTATTTGTTGCTCCAATTTTCTTTCTCTTGCTCATTCTGCCTTTTTCTCAGAGTACTTCCCTGAATTTTTACTTTCCTTTTTATTAGTAATGTTTTTTAAATGTTGTTATTTTTTAATTACTATTACTCTGAACTTTCTGTGTTTATGCCAAATAGAATGTGACACAGATGTGAAGAGAAGTCCTCAAAGTTCACCTATGATATTCTACGAAAGACTCACCTGCATCCAAAATGGTCCTTTGTTATCTGTGAATTGCTTGGGTTATTCATGATAAGTAAGTGAGATTCGTGTATTGATGTTTATGCTAATTAGTTCCTGTTTCAATTCTGCTGGAGAAAAGTGTTTCTCTCAGGTGACTGCCATGCCCTTTGTGAAGGTACAACATCTACTAGAGGCATGTCACAGGTCATGGTGGAAGAAATTACAGCTAAGTTACTAGCATTAGAGACAAGCTTCTGCTATATGGTTTTTGTCTTCTTGCATATCTAAGTCACAGTCTCCTCTAATTACATGTCTTAACCTTGTTAGCCCAAGGTTTACTGTTACTGAGGATGAAGTCACTGACAGTGGCAGAACAGATTGCCATACTCTATGAGCTTTTCAAGTGGAGGATACCAAAATGTCACTACGGAGCATCAGAAGACTGACGCATGACTTCAGCGTGTCTTCAGCTCCTTTTAATCCTGTCACCAAGATGTGTTAGTTAACAACGGTAGCGGAGGGGGATTAGTACAGCATGGTCTGCATTAGGCTGCCCAGGGAAGAGGCTGAGTCACCATCTCTGGAAGTGTTTAAAAGATGTGTAGACATGGCACTTAGGGACATGGTTTAGTGGTGGACCTTGCAGTGTTAATAGTTGGACTTGTTTATCTTACAGGTCTTTTCCAACTTAAACAATTCTATGATTCTACAAACTCTATGGTAACTTGCCTTTCCTCCAAAACAAGGTGCCTTTGCCTACTTTGCCAGGAGGGAGCCATTGTCACTTTGCAGGAGCGCATTTTCCACTTATTACAACTTGATTTTTATAGGTGTCAGGAATGTATTTCTATCTCTTGTCTTAAACATATTTGATTACAGTCCCTGCATCACACTACTTTTTTCCCCACTGTATTATATTCCCTGCCCACAACAGGTAGGTTGGACTAGATGATCTCTAAGGTCCCTTCCAGCCTATGCCATTCTATGATTTATATGTGCCTTTAATGCACATCTGCCTCTACATACTTGCAGGTTCTTTCCTACCTATCATCAGCTATTGCCAGAGATGCACAGCCAGCATTTCTATTTGCCATGGCAGGGACTCGATACTCTGTCTTCCTTAACCTCATTTGGAAAAGATTATTTTAAGAGGTGAATGAGCAGGTCAAGTACCTCTATTCTTCCATTTTTGCTTTCATTACTAAAGGTAAAATTTGGTTGCCCTAAACATTGGTGTCTGGTGACAGATTAGACCCATTAAAGCATCCAGCCACCACTGCAGCACAGTGTGAGTCTCTTCTGCCCCATTCACCAACTCCATGTGGGTCAGTGATGCCCAAGGCTGTATCACAGAAGACTGGGCAACTTAATCATAAGCAAAATGTCTACACTCGATGTGGACAAGTGAATTTAGACCATCAAGAAACATGATGAAAATTTTACTGCTGGAGAAGTGTTGAGGATAATGATCTAAAAGTATCCATTTAAGCAATAGCTGATGATAACTAGAAAAGAGCCTGTGAGCATGCTAATGCAGAGATGTAAAATTGGCTAGAGAAAAGTAAAAAGCATTAAAACGTGGGAGTGCAGGTTGACTACACCACTTTTAAGAAAAAAAATTACTACAAGCCAAATTTGAGTCTTCTATCAAGAGTATAATAAACTTTTAGAAATTTCTGTTATCCATCTATGGATCGACCTGTTTCATACTTACCTTTGATAACAATTATTATAGAATCATAGAATGGCTTAGGTTGGAAGGGACCTTGGAAATCATCTAATCCAACCTCCCTGCCATGTGCAGGGATAGCCTTAACTAGACCAGGTTGCTCAGGGCCTCATCCAACCCGGCCCTGAACACCTTCAGGGAGGGGGCATCCACAATTTCTCTGGACAAGTTATTCCAGAGTCTTGCTACGCTTGTATGAATTTTTTTTTCCTAAGATCCGGTCTAAATCTATTCTCATTTAACTTAAATCCACTTCTGCTTGTCCTGACACTGGACACTCTTGTAAAAAGTTCCTCTCCAGCCTTCCTGTAGGTTCCCTTCAGGAACTGGAAGGCAGCTATCAGGTCCCTCAGGAATTCTTCTCTTCTCCAGGCTGAACAATCCCAGCTCCCGCAGTCTGTCCTCATAGCAGAGGTGCTCCAGCCCCTGGATCACCTTTGTGGCCCTCCTCTGAACATGTTCCAACAGATCCACATCCCTCTTATGGTGAGGACACCAGAACTGGACACAGTATTCGAGGTGGGTTCTCACAAGAGCAGAGTAAATAGCTTTGTGTCTATTAACACCCCCAAATCCTTCTCTTCAGGGCTACTCACAACCCACTCTGTGCCCAGCTTGTATCTGCGCCTGGGATTAGCCCGGCCCAGGTGCAGGACCTTGCATTTTGACTTGTTGAAGCTCATGCAGTTTGCACTGGCCCATTTCTCAAGCCTGCCAAGGTTCCTCTGGATGGCATCTCTTCCCTCAAGTGAGTCCACAGCACCACACAGCTTGGTGTCGTCGGCAAACTTACTGAGGGTGCACTCAGTGCCGTCATCCATGTCGCTGACAAAAATGCATTAGCATGCATTTCGGCAAGTTCATGTAAAGATAGAGTATTTGGAGCAGTGTAGTGATTATAGACAATAGTACTGAAAATAAAAAATAAAAATACCTGTGAAATAATTCTGTAATATTGTAGGAAATCTTGTAAAATTATTAGGAATGAGGAAAACTATTCTGTAGCTTAATATTGAATTAAAAGAGCTTTCAAAGTACAAGTATTCATGCTAAGTTACATTACTATATCGATTTTACACTCTGCAGCACTTCTTTTGTTTTTCTACAAATCGTATCAAATGATTAATTTGATATAAAAGTGTTGACATGGAAAAAATAAGAAGGGAATACCCGGCACTAGTGAATAATGTGAGAGGATCATCACTTTTTCCATTTTTGCTGTGAATTTGACAGCTGTGTCTTTATAAAAGCCAAACTAATAAGGTCACATGAAAACATCTCTAAAAAGAAAACTGCTAGTCCAGCAATGTTTCACGATGCTGACACAAACTATGAGATAGCTCTTCAGCTTGCTTAGTGCGTATAGTATTTTCTATCAATATTGGTATTATTTTGTTCTTTTGATATTTTTTTTTTAGTCATACTGTTTTTCTTGCATTTATCTGTGTTTTATTCTGATAATATTCAATAATATGCTCTATATATGTAGGATAATTTTTGAATCTTCTTTTTTACTTGTCCAAACCATTGTCTGTTTTGACTAAACTTTCCACTGCAGCAACTACTCCCTATTAGTTTTTCTTCTAAAACTATTGACATAGTAAGACCTATTTAACTACTGAGAATTCCCAGCAACAATCTATCAATAATGTTAATGAAAATAATATTTGTTTCAGGAGCTCTTAGTGTGTCTCTCCAAACATGAAAGAGAATATAAAGTGGGCACAGAGT
>NW_009717523.1:37077-49944 GCF_000703405.1 Apaloderma vittatum | reverse complement strand
TTCACCCTCGCCGGGTAGGTGCCCTGCAGGGCGTGTTCGGAAAGCGCTGGGGGAACTTCCCTCCTCCCCGGGGCACAGGAGGGGAAAGGCGGTCGGGGAAGGAGGAGGGGGTGCCTGGGTGCGCGGCCGTTGCGCGGAGGGGGATGGCCGCTGAGGTAAGGGCCGCCGCGACGCTCCCTTGGCGCCATCGGCGACGGAGCCCTTGGGCGACTCTCCCGACGCCGTCGCGTGTGATAAATACACGTACATGCCTCGGAGTCTCTACGGGGTGTGGGTTTTAGGCTGGCCGTCGGTAGGGATCAGCCCCATTAACGTCCTGCCTTGGGATCTCCCGAGTCTTGCCGGTGTGTGCAGAGAAGTGTCGCCGCTGGGTCTCTGCTGTTCTCTCTAGGTGAGCAGTCATCCGTATTTATGACGAGTCATCTGCTTGAGGATTGGCTGCTCTCGTGCTTCTAGAATATGCTTAACCTGGCCCCATACAGATCTTCAGTCAACCTGGCTAAAAGAGCAGTTCAGCTGCAGCCCGTGCTGTGGTTGCATATTTTATTAAGTGCTCCTAAACGGTTACTATTCAGCAGTTATTAATGTATGGTAGTGTCTCGCTGAAGTTTCTCTGAAGAGAGCTACTGGAACTAATTTGCTTAGAAAAACTGAGCACGTTGAGGTTATGGCACATAAATTGACCAAAAATTTCAGAAGTTCCTTGGTAGAAAAAGAAACTTGCACCATGCCACTCCAGTTCATATGAAAACAAAACTAATGAGGTTTTTCTACATAATTCTTGGAGGTCTGTAGCTGTGAGTATGGTCCCAGCACCTTGAGGTGTGGTGAAAATAGCTTTACAATATGTAGTATGAAACGGGGTTGTTGGAGTTCATAGAACACCTTGGATTGAAAGGGACCTGTAAGGATCATCAAGTTCAACAATCTACTTCTTACAGAACTACCTCAAGTTAAACATGTTTTTTGTCCTTTTAGTTCCCTGGGGAGGATACTTCTCAACAGAACGTTATTAGCATTCCTGTGTGAAAAAAAGAATAAGCCTGAAATATTTTTATATTAAGGAGGGATGACTAACCTTTTGGGAAAGTTCTCGTAGGGTTAATGAAAAAAAAAAATTGCTGCTTTCTTTGTATCCCACTTTGGAAGAAGCAATTAATGGTGTATAAATACCACCTATACCATTGATGTGGAACAGGAACTCATTTGACTGGTCGTGCAGTAGTAAAGTAGTAGACTACTGCCTGTGGTTAGAGGTTTCTGTCTTATTGTGTGTTTTATTTCAACCCTGTTACTTCAAGACCAAAACTTTTCAACTCACTATTTTTTTTCCCTCCTTTTGAACAGCAGAACATTCTATCCGTGAAGCTCTTCAGTGGCCTTCTATTTCTAACTCTTTAGTCTGTCTTTAAACTACTGTTTGTTTGCATGTGGTTTGAAACTGGTCGCATTTCCACCGTCGCTGCTGCCATCTCTTACACGTGGATGTTGCACGTGCATCGCGGAGGAAGATGCTGAAATGAAAGGGGAACTGGTTTTGTTAAAGAGGATGGGGTGAACCTTACAGGGGCATCTCTTTAGGAGGGAAATGAAAACGAGAATTGTGTATTCCTTGTCTAATCTGAAACGACGTCATAGCAAAGTAGACAAAGAACATTAATGGGTGGAACGAACTACTTCCTCTGCTGAACTCTTGCTGCTAGCTACCTTTGCTCCTAGTACTTCTTGGGTTATGACAAGTAGTAATAGGTTAGAGTCCAGAGTTTGACTTCATAAAGTTAATTAACTTCTTGCAAAAAATCTATGCTGTGTGTTAAATTGCTTAGTAAGCTAAACGATTTTGAAAGTGTAGTTAGAAAATTTTAATGCTTAATCCTCATTTTTTGTAAGATTTTTAAGTATCTGAAATCATGAATGTATTTTAACATTTGTTAATTTTTTTGCCTCATAGCATAGAATGTAAGTGTAGGACAGGATAAAAATAATTTAAATGCTTAGATTATTTTTGTTTTATTGCGTTATTTATCAGAAAATATAGAATCCCTAAGAATCGCAGCGGCTCTACTCCGTCTCAGGTTATATGTGAATTTTATCACTACAGAACAGTACAAATACTTTTCTTTTACATTGGTAAGGAGAAACAAAATTTTCCTGTCTAAATGTTGATATTCATGAAGATACTTTGTGCAGTTGTCATCTGAGGGTGTACTAGGAGCTGTGTAGAACTTAAATTCTTGAGGTTTGATTTCTCTTGTTTACAGTAATACAAAGCAGTGTCATTGAAACAAATTGTGGTTTTTGCAGTAGTCACTTTTGGGTTTGTAACAGTTGATTCATAATTATAAAATTTTAGAGTAGTTGGAAGGGATCTCTGGAGGCCTCTTCCAACTTCCTGAAAAGCTCACTGCTTGCTAAATTAGAGATTGGCTGTGGTGAACATAAAAAAATAATTATTTCTCATTTCCTAAACAAAAATGCTCTTCAGAAATGAATCAAATCCTGTTTTGAGTTAGTAAGCAGCTTGAATTTTGACCTTTTTTGTATTCTGGACAATTCTTTATTAATGAAGTAGAAAAACTTAATTGCTTTAACTTGACTGCTTCGAAGAGATTGTATCATCTTGAAGAGGTTGTACCATCCTCCCTAATTTAAAAATACAATAACAGTTTGGAATCTGATGCCCATCTTAAGAATTTTTTATTTTTTTCTTTTCTATGGAGTTTCATTTGTGTTAGCATTTGAAGGAGGATCAGTGTTTGAATACAATATGGAAAAGTTACTTACCACTTCAGTAAGTGCAGATTCAGGATTTTATCCCACAACTATTCTACATCTTGTAGGCCTGGGCATGATTAATACATAATTTCCTCTCTGCCATGGAATGTTATGATGCAGGAAAAATAACCTGTATTTCTTTGCATTCTAAAATAATCCTTAATATTGAGAATAAAGGCTGCTTGGTGTTATTGGTGAAAAGGCTTAATATTAAATGTTAATGTACACCATTATTTGGATAGACCAGCATGATATCTTATGTGTTTAAAAAAATGAGCTACAAAATCATTCAGAGATCTAAAATGATAAAAATTATGTGCTAGCAAACAGTGCTCTTGTCCTGCCCCAAATCTGAGGAGAGAGGGGGAAGGAAAAACCAAATCAAAACAAAAATTAAAAAAACCCTGCGGTTTTGCAAAGGGGATCAAATTCTTCAATAAGACTCCCCCTCACTCTTCCAAATCCTGCAAGCTCCTGTCATCTCCAAATAAGTGTAATTAAGTTGTTTTTTTCCTTACTTTTCTCTGAAATAATTGGACCTTAATTGTTTTCTTATACTGTCTTTGTTGGCAAGATGTACATGTTTTTGCATTTATCAGCACTTTGCATGACTTTACTACTGCAGCATTTTATAATTGTTCACTGTAAAATTCATCCCTGTAGCTATGAAATGTGAATGTACAAGGCAGAGCTGTACTTAAAAAAAATGATGCTTTCACCAGCAAAACAACACCCCTCTCTTCCTCCCTCTTTTTTTGAAATGTACCAGGTTATCTTTTGTCCTCGTTGTTTCACTTTTTTATTCCCCCCCCCGACTTGCTCTCTGTAGCTTTTCTTCAGGCAGTATTTTCTGTCTGCTGCTCCAATTTGTTTGCTTGTGTTGGTTTTGTTATTTTCTGTATAACAAACTGTTACTAGGTTTGGATTTCTGAACTAGTTAAAATATTTCACAGCTTATTTAAGCAGACTGAGTGTGGGATTTAAATCATTGAAATAATTGAATGGAAACAGAAAATGTTAGTCTCTGGGAAACAAAATAAACTTAACTGTTTTGTATTTCAGTATCACATTTTTCAGGAGAGATTTTTATTGCTTAACTGGTTTTAGAACATCGTGCTCTTAAGCAGTTGTGGAAGCAGCTACCATGTAAAGAGGACTGATTGAGTTCACAGATTAACATCCTAAATAGTGCTCATGTCTCTGAATGGAGAAGTGATGAGTGAAGGAAAGAATAAGAATAGTTAGAGCTGCAAACTGGGCTGCATTACTGATGTGTTGTGGAAAAAGTGTAATTTGACCAGTCCGTTGAATGCAGTGTCACAATAAGTGGGAAATGTAGACAGTACTAGATGTCATTTGAGACTGTATTTTTCTCTAGTTTTATGAAGTTTCTGATGGAACTTGATAATGTCAATCCTTTGGAAAGGTGAGGATTTTTTTGTTTTTTTTTTTCCAGTATCAGTAGGTGGGGCAGTAGTTGTGCATGTGGTGATGTTTTAGGTAATTGATGTGCCACATCTCAATGCATGATGTAATCCAGTTGTACATGATACAGGTGTGTTTATATTGATGACTGGTTGCTTAGGCACAGTTTGGATCTGGCTGTGTAATGGCATATAACTTTGCCATAGACTTCTAATGTTGGAAAGGAAGGTAGCTAGCAGAGATGTCTTAGTTCCGATTTTTTTTCCCCTCCCACCGTTATCTGGTGATTTCATGTCAAAATCTTCCGGGGGAGGAGCAGCAAATTAATTCTTTGAGTAAGAAAAGCAATCCAAGATTTTATTCATTAGCTTTTTTTATTTATTTCTAGCTATATTCATCAGTATCACAAAATCCATACAAAGATCTAAACCAGTTCATAATTACCTGATGATGACTTTTCAGATACAAAAAAATTCTTCAGAAACAAGATGAAAAATATGTAGTTTCTCTTTGGGGTTTTCTTCTGACATAACAAAGAAAGCTTTCTCATCTTGTCATGCATTTAGGTCAGAACCAGTGCTTGCATCTGTAGCATTTTATGATAGACTATTGAATGTAGTTTTAAATGGTGTTTGTATTTAGAATATAGAGGATGTGAAACTTAAAGGTAAACTTAAAGATGCACTGTGGAAAAAAAACACCTTGAGTTCTTCCTTGAGGGTGCAGGTTGATGGTTTGGTAACAAAAAAAAAAAAGTTTTAAGTGATACCATATATTGTGGGTAGTGAAGATACTGCTTTCTTCATGCTGCTGTCATGGCAGAGCACCCCAAGAGTTAAATAGAAAGCTGCTAGTTCAGCCTGTGGCCAAATTTACCAGAGAATAGTGTGGTTAACTCACTGGCTCCCTGCTAGCCTTGGTACTTCTAATGCCAAACTGATCACCACTTGTGATCACTGCGTCATCAAAATCACATAGACAGTGGCTTTGGTGTGAGGAGTCTAATGATCTAGAGGATATGGCTCCAGAGCTATAATGATGTTTCTTGTATGCTCTGCTGAACGTAGGAGAATTTGTTTAAGGTGTGTGTTTTTCAGTAGTTGTACTTTGTCCTTTTATGAATAGGCACAGAAAGAAGAGCTGGAGAACTAGCTAGCCTCGTTTCAAGAAATTAAATTATTGAGAGGTGTATGCTTCTGGATGTGCCTGTGTAGACTAAACTTTTCCAGAAAAAATTTGAGTTCCATCTTAAAATACAAACTTTTTTTTTTTTGTGAGCATTAAAGAAGCGTGTATTAGAAGGCTATTTCTTTCTTAAGATCTTAATGTGCAATCTGGATGGGTTTCAGCAGCAGAATTGGGGAAATACCTGTGTGTTTATGCTGAAACTTTGCATCACTGTTCTCTTTCTACAGCAGTACAATATTGCTTTCTATATTTCACCTCCTGTGGATCATAGAATCATAGAATGGCATAGGCTGGAAGGGACCTTAGAGATGATCTAGTCCAGCCTCCCTATTTTGGGCATGGACGCCACCTCTCGACTAGACCAGGCAACACATGGGGACGTAATAACAGTCCAAGACTGGAAGGTTTTACATTATCTTCTGAGAGTGATAAGTGTTTTCTCCTTTACTCTGTGACACTTTATGTTGTCACATGTGACTGTAATTCTGTTCTCATTCTTCTGGACACCTGGAACAATAGGCTCAGATATAAGTGTTTCTAGAGCCACCTGCTTGTGAGATGGGAACACATCCATCACATGCCCTTTTCAGGAGTCTAATAACCTGATTATTGCTATAAGAGTGGTTTTAGGGTAAATGCTGACTCAAAGATGCTTTGTGTCTTGGTTGAGTTTTCTCTGCTCTTCCTGGACTCACGTGGCCTTTCTTGTTTTGACCATGTGCTGCTTTCTGAGAGTGCATTTGAGTAACTCAAGCTGTAGCTTTCTTGCCTTCACTCTGCATTTCAGTTAACAGTTTCTGCTTATTCCCAAGAGCTAGGCAGCCTTCACTTCAAGCCAGATCTCTTGACTGCATTTGTGGGCTAGCATAAATACCATTTCCAGAAATATTTTCAGAATTTAGTTGTAGCTTTGTACCACCTCACATGAAAGTACTTGCGATAATGTGGTAAGTATGTATCACAATAAATAATTAATCTTCTGCAGATTACGAGAGTACCAACATCTTGCTGGTTTTTTTTTTTTCCTTGTGTGTGTTGCATAGTGTTCTTGACTTCTAGTGGCTTTCTGTATTTTAGATTTATTTCTAGAATTTTCTACCTGCTATTTGTAACATTCTGTAGATTCTTCCATCTTCAATGTGGCCTTGAGAGGTTTGCTGATACCCACGCCATCAGAGTCCATTCTTTGTTTATGCTGCTCAATTGATGCTTTTTTATAGAACTGTTGCACTGCTGCATTTCAGGGCATTCTAAATGTTGTTGAAATGGTACGGTAAAGGCATTCTGAATAAAAGAAGAACAGAACATCATGTTCTTTTACTGGTAGAAAACATGAGATACTTTTTTATGATGGAATATGGAAGTTGTCTACTCTGAATAATGTTATTAGAAGAATAAGCAGACCTTTCTGTGTTTTTAAGAAGCCATAACTAAAATGCTGCTGGGTGTAAATAATTAGTTATATCAGCATGTTACAAATAGATGCTAATAAGTAGAGTTCCCAATTTTATCAGTCGAGGGAGTCCAATTTCCTTGTTGTAGATTTCTTTTTATTAACACTAATGAGACTTGTTTTAAGGGGATAATAGACCTGTGCAGCATGACAAAAACTGTACAATAGCCAGAAGTTTCTGTTTAACAGCATAACCAAGAAAAATTCTTGGTGTTTCCTTGCAGCAGCACTACTTTGTGTTGGGGTTTTTTGTAGTACTGCCATTTCTGATTACCTTAGAGCCTTGTCTTTTTCATAGTAGGAGTTGCAACAATATGCTTATGTACACAGAGAAGCTTACAATATCTACTTAAATGTCAGGGATAATGTTAGAGTATGGCTGTAGTCTTTTCAGTGTGAAAACCAGTATCTGTTGTGGTAAGTGGTAGAGTTTTCTTAGTTCCATTGTAACAATTGCTATGAAGGCTGTTAAAGACAAGGCACTTACTGCTTGTCTCCTGTTCTGGATTATTAAAATAATAGCTAGTTATAAAATGCGTCCATAAATTGTGAAGTCTTAATTTTGGGTCAGTTGAGGAGACATTACTGTAAGCAGGTTTATTTGAATTTATGGTTATCCTGTGTCGATGAAAGGTGTGTCATGATCTCTGAGATCCCTTCCAGCCTGTGCCATTCTATGATTCTACGATTTGCTGATCCTACTTGTACGAGATTGAATGTTCATAACTGTTAAAGAAAGTGGAGTATTTCTGTGTCCTCTGCATTTTTCCTCAGGACCTTGGCCTATTTCATGTTATTTGTGATGACAACTAAAGCTTCCCTAGTCCTTATCTGCATTTATTTGAGTGTATTTACTGCATCACATAAGGATGCTGAGGAAAGCAAGGCATAATAGCTAAAACACAGAATCTTCCACTGTGCAAGTCATCTTTTTTTCTAAACGGGGAAGTGTCAGAATTTTTTTCTTAGGAACATTTCTTTTAAATTCCTAATGCTTGGTTTCTCTAAACTCCTGAGATCTGGAAATAGCTGTCACTTTTATTTGAATGATACTACTTTACTTTTCAAAATAAAGAAAGACTACTTTTCAAAATAAAGGCTGCTTTTCAAAATAAAGGGTGATGGGGGAGGGGAAAGTCAGGGTTTCTGAACTGTGTTTTGATTTAAAAAAAAACACCACAAACAAAAAAACCAACCACTAACACCCTACAGAAGAACTCCACACAAACCATCCAAGGTTCTAAGGAATGACGAAGCTTGTAAAGAAGATTCCTTTTGTTGATGTGTATTTTTACTAGAAGTACTTTTTACTTACAATACTAGTATAAGGTCTGAAATGCCACAAATGCTCCATTTGTCAATTGTGGGCCTGTCTTAGGGCTTGAAGGAGAAGACATAGGAGGATGTGTGAACAGACTTCAGTAAATAAGGAATTCAAATTGTTGTTGTTCAACACCTAGTATTCTAGTTCTGATAGTTAGGTTTCATTTTCGAGCTGATTTTCTAACTCCTATTACAATTACTAATTAAAAAAATTTTTTAAAACATTACTCAGGGTCTTCAGATCGCCTTTAAATAAAAGCTGCATGCCACTTCAGGGACCTGCATAGTTTGAAGAAGTTCTAATAAAGGTGATCAGACTGTATCTCCAGTTGTCTCTCGTGCATGTGCCAGAAGAATTAATGATGAAAGCACTTTCTAAAGAAAGGTGCTAAGTTGCACAGACACAGAGGATCTTTCTTGCAAGTTTATGTTAACCAACTTGAAGCTACTTCTTGCTGCTTGCTTATTCTAGTACAAGGTCCTGAAAGGACATTTTGCGCTTTGTGTGAGGGTTTATCTTTTTAAAATAAATTTTAATCAGGTTTTGCGGGAGAAACAGAGTGGGAGAAGACTACAGGAGACTGAGTAGTTCTGAAACCATTGGTGTTCTTGTGTTTGTAATGTTGCACATCACCCAAGAATGTTTTTGGCTTGTCCTGCAGTCACCTAACAGCTGGAGTTCATATGGGTAGTGCTTGTGTAAGTAAGTTCTGAGACAGGGTGCAGAGAGTTTTTAAGTGCCAAACATCTGTTTTCTGTGCTGTAAACTGTTCTGGATTGTAGGGAGAGATTAAGAACTGCTGTGCCATTACTGCAGGCATTGAATGGGAGTTGAGATGCTTGATTGACTCCAGGCAACTGGGTGCATGTTGCAGCTCAGTAATTCAGGATCTAGTTTCTTGGGTAGCATCTGCAAGAGTTCAGTCTGTAGAATAACTATTTAGGCCTTGTCATAAAATGTGAAAGAAGCAACAGTTAAGGAATGGGGTGTGTTTTGGTGGCCTCTCTCATCCCCTATCCATTCTCCCCCTCCTCCCCCACCACCTCTTCCATAACTGGGAACTTGTATCTTCTCCTAGTTCTGCACTGATGATCAAATACTGAAATTCTGAAGTGCATCAAAACTAGTTTTGTTTTCATGTTACCTGCTGTATTCATGACTCTTTTTGTACTGATTTAGGATTGCTGCTTTGTTGGGGCTTTGAGTTCAGTCTTTTCAATCCATGAGTTTCAGAGTGGTTATGTGGGAAACTCACTTTACAGTGTTGAGCTTTCAGTTATTGCTTTTTACATGTAGTATTTCTGTAGTTCACTGTAGCATGTATAGGTGTTGGTAGATGAGAAGATAGATGAGAAGCTCAACATGAGCTGGCAGTGTGCTCATGCAGCCCAGAAAGCCAACCGCATCCTGGGATGTATCAAGAGAAGAGTAGTTAGCAGGTCAAGAGAGGTGATTCTCCCCCTTTACTCTGCTCTTTTGAGACCTTGCCTTGAATACTGCGTCCAGTTCTGGTGTCACCATCATAAGAGGAACATAGATCTGTTGGAGCATGTTCAGAGGAGGGTCACAAAGATGATCCAGGGGCTGGAGCACCTCTGCTATGAAGACAGGCTGCGGGAGCTGGGCTTGTTCAATCTTGAAAAGAAAAGACTTTGGGGGGACCTAATAGCTGCCTTCCAATACCTGAAGGGAACCTACAGGAAGGCTGGGGAGGGACTTTTTACAAGAGTGTCCACTGATAGGACAAGGGGAAATGGATTTAAGTTGAAGGGGAATAGATTTAGATAAGACTTTAGGAAGAAATTCTTCAGTACGAGGGTGGGAAGACTTTGGAATAAATTGCCCAGAGATGTTGTGGCTGCCCCCTCCCTGGAGGTGTTCAAGGCCAAGTTGGACGGAGCCTTGAGTAGCCTGATCTAGCTGAGTGGCGTCCCTGCCCATGACAGGGAGGTTGGATTAGATGATCTCTAAGGTCCATTCCAGTCTAGGCCATTCTATGATTCTGTTTTCACACTTTTTTCTTTTTAAGTGTTTCTGGTAAAAATTTGTGCAATTTTCTGCACAAGTTTCCTGTATATGGAAGACTGGTTTTGTTAATGTTCAATACAGTAAGCATTTGTGTGTTGTGAACTGTAGAACAACTCTGATTTCTTTTCTTGCACATGGAAAATGCAGATCTGAGTTGCTTAATGCGTTATTCTTACTTTTCAGCTGTTCACTGACGGAATCACCAATAAATTAATTGGCTGCTACGTTGGTGACATAACGGACGATGTCGTTCTGGTTAGGATCTATGGAAATAAGACTGAGCTCTTGGTGGATCGAGACGAGGAAGTGAAGAGTTTCCGTGTGTTGCAGGCGCATGGCTGTGCACCTCAGTTGTACTGTACTTTCAACAATGGCCTGTGCTATGAATTCATGCAGGGAGAAGCACTGGATCCAGAGCATGTATGCAATCCAGATATTTTCAGGTAAGGTTTTTTTATATATTTTGATTTTTTAATTGTTTTTATTTCATTATGCATTTCTGTGATGCATTTATGATGTTCTTTAAGGCTCAAAGTGTCTCAAGCCTAGTGTACGAGCAGACAGAAAAGGAATTATTTCTGTAGGTCTCTACTAAGTTGATGTTCACACTCTTGAGATCTCACTCGTTCCTGACTTAGCGTGGTATTTCAGTGCCGAACAAATGATCCTCGCTGTCTTCCCAGAAATTAGAGGTCTGCTTATTGTGAGTGTTTAGCACTTGTACCTTACCATTAGCGCGATCATTCAACATGGTGATGTTGTAAGGGGCTGGACTTGGTTAAAACAAGTACTCCCAGTTGTATTTAAAATGCGTTCCTTTTGTGAATAGGTTCAAGATAGTTGTCCGTGATTTTTAAGCTGTTGGTAGTGAACAGTGCTGATGTCTTACGATTTTTTTTTTTATGTGCACTGAAATGTATTTGCCTAACGATGGCAGCTAATTTGAGTCAACCCTGACAAAGATAAGGAAATGGATGGGTTGGCTGTAAATACAGGTGAAGTATGGGTATTGTGAATGAACTCCAGTCTCTCAGCCACTGCTCGCTGAGAAGCGCTGCTGATGAGCTTTGAATCTTGAAAGATGTTACACTGTTGCTGTGCTAATCTTGTTTAAAGGCCGTCTTTGGATTCTGTTCCTGCGTTTTTGTATAGTTAGATATATTGTAGTTGTCTTGTTTCTAGGAAGAATATGATAAAGACTATAAGGTATAAATTAAATATGCACTAAATTAATTTTTTTCAGACTCATTGCCAGACAGCTTGCTAAAATCCATACTATTCATGCACACAACGGATGGATCCCTAAATCTAATCTGTGGCTGAAGATGGGGAAATACTTCTCTCTCATACCCACAGAATTTGCAGATGAGGAAGTAAATAAAAGGTAGATATTTAGTTACGGGCTTTCTTGACTTTCCATTCTTTCTGGTTGAGGGGTAGAAGAGTATTTTTTAAAAAAATAGATTTTATGTTCCCACATAATGTTAAGTTTGTAAAATGAGTTTTGCCATACTTTTGTATACTGAAGTAGCTGCCTATATGTCAAATATGATGAGTCTTCTCATTTGTTTGCTATATTGTGTATATATACATATAGTTCTTGATTTGATTGGACACTAAAATGATGGTAGTCTTGTTTACTCTTTTTAAGGAAGTAAGGTCAAGTCACATACTTCAGGCCATTGTTTCAACTTTAAGAGACCCATCAAGTCTCAAACTGTGATCTGTGTTTTGAGGTGAATACAAAAAGCATGTTTCTTAGGGCTTGCAGGAATACTGCTTGTTGTTCATTCTAACCTACACCTCTAAGCTGTTGTGTATAATTGTGTCAGTTTATAAATGTGTCTGAAATTGGGTGGCATGACAGTAAAGTTAATGGAAGTGTTTTCCAGAGGAGGAAGAGGTATCCATACAGTCATTCTAGACCTGTATTATCATGGAGTATGAGTAATGGTGTAATCTGAGTTTCAGACTTTATTAAAGCAAGCTGTATTTTATTCTCTTATTTGTTAAGCTCCTAAGAAAATACCTAAAGGGTCTAGCGTCAGGCACTGGAAGACTGGGATGAGAACAGCAAAACTAGGAGTCGTGTTTAACCTAAATTCATGTGCTGTAATTTAGTGCTGAGTTTAGGACAGTGTTTCTTAGGGAGAGGAGATTTAAGCTAAGACTGATTTGGGGGTGTTTATACAGTATCATTACACTTCATATCACTCAGGAAGCAGATGCAGCTTAGAAACATTCTTCATGGAACTTCTTTGAAACCACAGTTTGCCAACTGCCCTTCTTGCTGCGTAATAATTAAAGAACACTCTCTACAACATAAAATTGTTGAGAAAACTGAGAAAACTTTAGTTAATTGAAAATCTAGACTGTAAAATAGCTACTTAAGCATAGTTTCTGTGACCGGAACTAAAAATGAATTTTCAGTTTCCTCTACATAAATATATAGAGATAGATATATATATATAGTATTTCCTGTTGTGTACTCTTCTTGAAGGAAGTAATGTAACGTGAGCAAAAAATGGAAGAAATTCTTGCTATAATCATTCTGTTGAAGGATTCTGTTGAAGTTTTACTACTGTCATGTTTACAGCACAGATAATATTCAGAGAATTAGCTTTTGGTAGAGGACCAAGGGGAATAATTGCCATAATTTAGCTGCCATTGTGCC
>NW_009717523.1:0-37046 GCF_000703405.1 Apaloderma vittatum | reverse complement strand
AGAGTGGCCTGGTGTGGGAGAAGGTCTACTGAATAACAATGTAGAGGATAATACCTTATTTTATTACAAATGCTTGGTGTGGAGCACACAGTACTAAATAATTCTCAAACTTCTTTATGCCCAAAAAGGTTTTTAAGCGACATTCCAAGTCCTCAAGTTCTTCAGGAGGAGATGGCCTGGATGAAGGAAAGACTATCAAATTTAGGCTCACCTGTGGTACTCTGTCACAATGACCTGTTGTGTAAGAATATTATTTACAACAAGAAACGAGGTAGGTCTTGAACTAAACAGTAAGTAGTGAGTGGCTTTGTTTATGCTGTAATTGCATTTGCTACGTCAATGGTGTCATTTTGCTGCCTTGTTCAAGTGAGCTCAGTTGGAGCTTTTAAGACCCATTGTAATGGTAGTGATACCTGTGCAAGTACTGAGTTGCTTAATTAGCTAATTCTTGTCTGTATGTCAGTGTACAAAGGAAGAACGTTGGTGTTCCTTGCTTTTCCGTAATGAGTTAATGAATTTGTTAATCCATAGCCTGCCTCTGTGACTAGGCTTCAAAGTTGGTAATTGGTTGTGTTAATTCCAGTTGCATAAAGCTTTTAGGAAGGAAAAAAAGTCGTGCAAGCAGAGAAAATAACCTGGAAGGCATCATCTCATATAATGTGTACTGTCCTGGTTTGTGAATGTGGGAAGACACTTTCTTAATGAAGTAACTTAGTGATGCTTAATACTACATTCAGTGACTCAGTTTGTTTTCTGCATGAGGTGCACGGGCATCTTAAAGACTTCTTTTGTAAATACATACTTCATTTAAACTGTTGTAGGCAGAGATTAATTACTTCTTTGTTTTTATGATAAAATATTTAACGCGCAATTCATGTTATTGAAGAATGCCTGTGTTAAAATCCATAAAGCTTCTGTATAAACCCATAATTTCTTTCATTTCTTGCCTTTAGTGGTTTGAGGTTTGGTTACTGAATGAATCCATTAAACAGGATATTAAACAAAAGACAAACTTGTGACGCTATAATGGCTCTGGTGCAGTAAAAATGCCCAGCTTTTCCTCCTATTTCAAATACCTGAGCTCAGCAAAGTGCGACAAATTCACTGTTTTAGATCAAGATTTTCCTTTGAAGTGAAGATGACGTTTTCCTTCTAATCGTTCCATGTTCATTTGTGACGGTTTGATAAGATTGTGGGTATGTAAGCCAAAAGTATGTGAAGTAAATGACTGTGAATGGATTGAAGTCTTCTCCATCAGGTACGCTTGGTCTTTGACCTCTTCAACTTACATGCCATAAATACTAAAAAAAACAAACCAAAACAAAAAACTGGCAAAAAATATGCTGGAGTTGGTTCTAGTATGAAAACTGGCTGTATATGTATATAGTTTCTGAGTATGTATATAGTGTATAGTTTCTCTATATGTATATAGTTTCTGAGTGAGGTGCACTGAAGGCATGTGATTTGAGAAAATGGTCTTCTGGTTGTATTCCTTTCCCTCTAAGTCATACCACTTCTGAAGGGAATTGCTATTAGTACTTCTAGTTATATAGGTATATACACGTGTATATACATAAATTTTAAAATCTAAGAATTTGGTACCAAACTTCAGTGGTTTTACCTAGTTTTGATCATGTGTTACAGCTCTGCTTAAAATGAGGTGGGGAGCATGGAAGATCTGCAAAAAAAAAAAGTTCGTTTGTGGGCTGACACGTTGGAGTTGTGATATTGTAGTACCAAAAATAAACCTATTTTTTACTGTGTAGGGTTTTTCAGTGCTGGGTCTACCTTGAGTTTTAGCATTTCAAAACAGACCCACTGAAGTAAAAGTAATTTTTATAGTCACTTTTCATAGTAGAACCATGCTGGGGAGAAAAAAAAAAGGAGGAGGATTTCCTTTGAAAGGTTCACTGTCACGGTTAATAGGCTTGCAGTTCCTACTTCTAAAACAAATGCTAAATGCTTTTCTTTTTGTGAACAGAATGGAGGAAAAAACAATGCCAGCAGTGCATCACTTATGAGCAATCCTACAGTAACAAGTGTGTGAGTGCTTAGCTTTTGGAAACAGGATGGGGAGGAGGGAGGTACGTAAAGTACTTTGGCTTCAAGCTAGCTATAAGGAGGTGGAGGGGGGAAGAGACTTGGAAATATTAATTATATTTATTAAATTTATATTTGAAAGTTGCACATGTACAGTGTTGTAAAACTTCTGCAATGGGGGTACAGCAGGTACCGTTTTCATAGTAACCAAACCTCAATGCCATCTGTAGAAAGAATATTTGTCATTTGAAAGCTGTTTCTTATAGTGTACTTTTTACAGAGCAAAAAATACCCATCTCTCTTTTAGTACAGTTGTAAGATGAAGAATGTGATTTTACAAGTGGAAGCTGAGCTTTAACTGTAAATAAACATATTGCTGGAATTCTGTTTAGTAGAGCAGAAGCTTTTATTGGTATACAAATAATTTTGCAAGAGCACAAATTAAAATCATTAAAGATGCACTTCATTAGGAATGGCATCAAACTGTATGAAGGTATTTAAATAACTTCAGCTTTGGTGATGCTGTCCTCTTACTAAATTTACTCTTCTATCTAGAAAGGCTTCTCTTTATCAGAAATACTTTGGTGACCCTAAACTGGAATTAAAAAAGAGCAAATTGATCTTCTAGATTAACTACTACTTTTTTCTTTCTTTCTTTCCTTCTTTCCTCAGTAAAGTTTGCACAAAGCTGGTAGTGTTTATCTGGCTTTTCAGAAGCTGGCACAAACAAAACTAATTTATTGGTTTTAGCAACACTGCTACTTATACTGTTTGCGAATGCTTAATTTGCACGTTTACTAGGCACGGGGTGGGTGCGTGTCTGTGTTTAAGCTGCAAACTACCAACAGTTACTAGGATTCCTGTTTGGTACAATTAGAATGATTGTGGCTTGTCCCAGTGCTTTGCTTTAAACTTGTCCTTTGTATTCAATTTGTGTGAAATTTTCAGACTTGAAAGAAAAATTGTATCTGTACCACATACCGCTTTTAAGGAGAATCACTCTTGTGTCCTTAAATTTTGTTTATGAGACTGGAACACCATGTTGAGTGCTAGCTTCATTTAATGGAGTTTTACTCATTTGATTTGAATTTGTTCATGCTGTGGCTGAGAGAACTCGGCTTCTTGCTGTTTTGTTAATGTCCGTTTTCATTTGCTCAGGATATGAAAATTTGCAAGTGTTACTTTACATAACTTATAATTATCTGTGCCATCTACTCTTTGAAGGATATAACTTGGAGCTTCGTGTTGCTTTTAATTACAATTTGGACATCAAGATAGTAAAAATATACTTGATGCTTGGTACTGCTTATTTATAGACATTGTGTTCTGATGCTCTTAAAGTTTGAGGTTTATTTTCAACATGTCCTGGGAGTTTCCAGAAATACCTGATGTTTTAAGAGTATTCAAATACTTGCTATTCATAAGACCCAAGTATCAGTATTGTTTTGTCTGTGTGTGTGTTCTTTTTGAATGTATTAAAATGACCTGCCAGGAAGTTAAGTGTGTAGGTAGATGGCTAGCTTTGTTCTGTTTATTCCCTCTGCCTACCCAATGTTTTCTATGATCTTTGGTAGGAGTCTGTGGGTGCTCAGTGCTTCTGAAGACTGAGGTATGTTTAAGGCTTCTGGTTTTGATGTAAAACCCTAATTTGTTTTGCAAAGCTATATGGGGTATTTATAGCTAAAATCATTCTTTGGGTATACGACCCATTTGTGAATTTTCAGGTACATTTGTAGAACCTTTACCAAAGCTGTCTTCTAGGGCCTCAGTGGCTCACCCGATGAGCAGGATGGGATGGAACTCAGGATACAGCGTTCTGTTGTGGTAACTACAGCCAGGACTTGCACATTGAAAGTGCTTCCCTTCCAAAACCGTTAAAAGTGAGGAGCAGCTAGAAGGAGAGGTGTCATCACTCTCCTACCTTTCAGGTCCCTGAGGAGATCTGGCAGTTGCTCCATTGACTACTGCTTGATCTAGTGCAAAATTAATCTCTGGTGTATGGAACACAACATATATTCCATTTTGTATCATTATGTGTTTTTTGTAGATTGCATTGCATGTTGTCTATGCAGTAAGGAGACCACTTGAAATACTCAATACTTCTCTATTCCTGTTGATAACAGCACCTTCTCCAGAGACATGAGAGAGTTTAGTTTTAAATCATGTCTCACTTCAGTAAAGTACAAATACACTTAGACTAGCATCTCTTGTTGGTCTGCCTGCTCCCAGTGCTACCAGTGGGATGTACAATACATATATATATATTTTTTTTACTTACTAGAAACCTCAAAACCAAAGCTAGATGCTTAACTTCTAATGTAAGCCGTATCTTTTAGAAGTGGCTTTCCTGTATTGACTGCAGTACATACTACAACTAATTTCTAATACTGTAGATATTTAAGCAACTAATCTAAAGCTGCTTCTGCCTCTAAAACAAGGTAGCTGGGACATGTATGTGTTACACACTTATCAAGTGGCAAACTTAAAAGTTTTTGCCTCCTTTCAGTTTCCCAGAAAGATCTTTGTTTTGAGCCTTCATGCAAAAATTAAATCTAAGCTTGAATTCCACAGTAGCATGAATCTGAAAGTGATCAGTAAAAATGAAGGACTTTCACTCTGAACTCTTGTCTTAGCAAATGTGGGTTTGCCAAATTCTCGGCTGCTGCACATGAGGTATGTCATGGCTGCCTTGTGGTGCCGAGCACCGTGCTACTGGTTCACTGACTGAAGGTTCATCCTGTCGCTTGTTCACATGCATTTCCCTGTAGGTGAGTGCCTAGTGACAGCCTCACCTGTATCTTGCTAGAGTCAATTTCTTTTTGTATGTAATATTATTTATGTCTGGAAGTAAGTTTTAATTGTTAGCTATACTTAAAAATGCATAGTAGTACATGTCCAAGATGAAATTTGCACGTTAAAAGTTTGAACTGTTTCTTATGTTGATAATTTTGCTAGCAGACTTTTATTTGCTGTGTTTATTTTATGTGAGGGAGGAAGGAAAAAACCTCTTAATACAAGCAGCATTTAATGTTCAGGGGGCTAGGGAATTCAGGAGATGAGTGGTGTAGCAGAATCTTAACCAGGATTGGGCTGTGCATTTTGACTGGCTTGTAACTTACAGGTGCTTGTTTTAAAAAGTAGCACTTAAGAACCCCTGGGAAACGCAATCATGTGAATCTGCAAGTCAAGCCGTGGCAGAAGTTAATCTTCAACAATATGATAAGATTTTGGCTGCGACTGCTGTAAAATTTCTTGTACTTTCAGAGTTCTAGAGAACCTCAGTTTTCCATTGCCAACAAGATTTTTCTGGGAGATGCTTGCCACTTTGCAGGCCATTTTCACATTGATTTGTTAGAGCAAAAACCATTTAACCTCATAACCTTGGTAAGCAATCCTGTCTTTCTCGGAAAGTAAGTGTAAACTGCGAGGATTGTGACCAAGTGTTGTGGGGTTCGACTTCCTTTACAAGTGTTTATGTGAGGATTTATCTATCTGGAAAATGTTAATGTGTTGATATTTAAAATACAGTCAAGATGAACTGCATAGAAAGGAACACTTGTAACAAAGTTGTTCTGTGATAACTTGGTCAGGACATTTATCTGGTAAAACTATTGTTTGATATGTGCAATATCCATAAATGCTAACAAGGCAGCATATTATTAAACAGAATTTTTAGTCTAGGAGGGTTTTTGCTTTTTTTTTTTTTGACTTGGAGATCTGATAGTTAGCATTAGTGTCTGTAAGATGTTTTAAGTTATGCTAAGAAGATTGTTCATTGTAATGGAATATGCTTTCATTGAGTAAATATGCAGATAGCCATGAAAAGAATGGGTATATAGAGAGATACATAGAGAGAAGGGTGCAACTATGAAAATTACCCTTTTCAGCATAGCAGTGGGAAACGTATAGGTTTTACATTTTAATGATATTCTAGGGCAAGCAGCTCTGAAATTAATCCATTGCTTCCTTTTCTGATGCTTTTAGTAATTTTACTAGTTTGATCTGTAAAATACAAGAGCTCTAGTTGTACCAAATCTGTTTTAGTGTTTTGACAGTTTGATGTGGTATAGGCATTCTTGAGCAGCTTCAGTGCTGTGTTATCTTGAGTAAAACATTTTCCCCAGCTTCACTATAGGTAAACATAATATGGAAACATTTGGGGCTATATTTCCTGTTTTATCAGTCTTTATTTATATAACACTACATAGTTCCGTAATTTTGATGACTTGAGAATTGTCTGATGGCTTCTGGAGACTTGCTTAAGCCACCTAAAAACAACAACTAAGAATAGTCTTGCTTTTTAAGTGTGGTTGGAGGAAGCAAGAAATAATGACCTGTTAAAAGAGATATCAGCATGTTGCAATATGTTAGTCCATTGTGGTTGCACACTCCTGTGAGAATAAAGAGGACTTTTTTTTTTTTTTTTGAGTCGGGGAAAAATTGATCTGCTATTTCTATATAAAGTTCAAATAAAGGATCTGCTGTATTTCTTATTTTGAAGGTAAGGGATGCCCTCATGTGGTAGAACTTAAAATTGAAGTTCTACTATTCAGAGTTTAAAAATTGAGAATTGCAAGCTCTTAAGTAAGCATTATAGAGCTTTCTTGAATCAATATTCAAGGGAATGTAGTATAAAAATCACAGCCTTACCCTGGAATGTCTTGAGTGCACACAACTGGGTGCAAGTAAGACCAGTGTGTGGTTTTGTTTTGCCTTTCCCCCAAAACTTCAAAGGACACCAAAGGATTAGGGCTATGACTTTGTTTGGTGGGGGCTCTGATGTTGCTGCTCTTGTGTCTCACATAGGTGATGTGCAGTTCATAGACTATGAGTACTCTGGATACAACTACCTGGCTTATGACATTGGAAATCACTTCAATGAATTCGCAGGTAAGAATTGGATTTCTGAGGTAAAGGTAAATGGTTTTATGAAAAAACCTCATACTTGCACATGCTCTTTGTATATCTAAATACATGTGGGCAGCTGTTCAACTGATGGTATCAAAATGTGTTGATGTCTTACCTTGCAGAGTAGTTACACCTTTCCTTTGCAGCTCTGCTGTCCCAGAAATGAGAACATCAAATGCTAAGTTTTGGTAGATTTAGATCAATGCAGAACTCACAGCTTTCACAGTATCCTTCTGTGAAATGACACAGCAGAGACATCCCACAGCAATGAAATGCTGCAGATGTATCTTTTACAGAATAGGTATATACTGAGAATACACTGTGTGATTCCACAGTTCCAAATGGCAGACTTCAGTGTCTTTTTCTGGTGGCTTTAACTGTGTATGCTCAGTATTTCCCCTCAAGTTGCATCCTAAAATCGGAATTGAGGGCAAGACTATGTGATAGGAAAAAGGTGGGATATTAGGAATAAGGTGCTGGTAGATGAATTCAATAACTTTTCAGTGAATGCCCTTTCCATTTACTCTGTAAGAGAGAAATAACATTGAGTGTATGCTGTTACTTAAGAAGATGAATGGCCTGGTTTAAACTAAAACCAAACCAATTCTGTTTAGTTAATTTAATTTTCACCTAATTGTCTCCTAAAAGACTGTATTTTAAGTTACCAGCATATTTTTGCAGATGGGATCTGCTACTGGAAGTGATAATGCCTTGATGTTTATACTTCCTACCAAGAACTGATATGCAGACTCTTGCTTGTACTTGCTCCTAATAGTGACCAAGGTCACTGCTAAATCTTGTGTAACAAGTTGGGGTGCTGGGAAGTGGAATATTCACAAAGAAGTAAAAAGTCACACCTTCCGGGAGGAGCAGACAGGACAGGTGTTCCAAACATGCCCAACAAAGTATTCCATTCCGTGTAAGTCCTATTCAGTATAAATCTGAGGGATCACAGGGGTTAAGCCCTCTTCTTCAGCGGCCAGCATCTGAGGAGGACTCCTCCCATCTGTTCTTCTGCCCTCAACCCTGATCCATGAGGTACTGAATCCAGCTCCTGTGTGTTCCCCTCTGCTGCTGCACCTGGGATTTACGTACAGGTCTCTCTTCTTATGCAGCATGTAATACTTTGTATGATTGGGAGGGCTTTTCCTGCATAGTGCAAATGGTTTTCCGTGAGGCTTCTCTCAAAGCCAGACTTGTTGAAGCCCAAAATACAAGTGGAATATGTATGCAACTGAGAACACACACAGCGTAAATCTTTTGCAATGTTGACTGCTCACATTCATGTGTGAGAAATTCTTCCCAACATGTAAATGATACCATCAAGTCAAATTGAAATCACTGATACTTGTCCACATAAGTTTGTGTGCATTGGGGATGGGGAGGGGGGAAGTGGTCCAGTAATGAAGTTGCAATGGTCTTTTTAGACACTGTATGGTTCTAATAGATGTGTATTTTTCTTTTTCTAGGAGTAAATGAGGTAGACTACAACCTTTATCCTAACAGAAAATTACAGGAACAATGGCTGAGATCTTACCTTGAGGCCTACAAAGAATATAAAGGTTTTGGCACAGAAGTCAGTGAAAAAGAAGTTGAGGTTCTATATGTCCAGGTCAATCAGTTTGCACTGGTAAGTAACAAACACTTGATTAGAACATATTAAATGCCATAGGGAAGCTTGCTACTCTGTGGACAAATGTAATTGCTAGTTTATTGGACTGCTGTGGCATGTAAAAATGCAATGAAACACTTCCTTAGCCTGTTTTGTGGAAACTTTCTGCTGTGTTGTGTGTAAAGAGTGCTCTGTAGAATACTTTTAGTGAAGAGACAGTGAGTGGTTTAGAAAACAAGGAGATGAGCTTTTAGTGAGGATTTCTCTTGGCTGTTTATTGGTCTGAAAAGTTCCTGAGTTGGCTAGACCTTACAGTAGATTCGTGTAGGACGTTTTCTTGTGATGGGAAAAAAAGAGCAAAGTAGTACTTCATAACCTACAAATCTTCTGATTTTTAAAAGCCTTTAAAAATAAGATTATAAAATTTGTTACAATAAAACTAGGATACTATTTTATTTGCTGATTAATTTTTAAATTTAACAGACGGTTAGGTCACTCTAGAGTCTTACAGTACTATATGAGCTCTTTCCTTGCCTGCATGTCTTGCCAAAGAGGGAGTTGATTTCAGATTTGGTTTTGGTCTCCTTAGAGGCTCTAAATTGTAGCAAAGTGCACATATAGACTACTGTGGCTCCCCAGACGTTCTGCCTTTCTGTCAAGTGTCAGTGCTGGCTGTGTGAGTCTGCTCCCAGCTCCTCCTGTATCTTGTGTATTACAGCCTGTCTCCTGTCTGTCAGTGTGTCTTTTGCAGACTTTGAATGTAAAAGCTTCACTCCTTTTTTCCTTGCGTGGATGGAGCGTGTTCAGTTTTGATCTGACCTTGGTGCCTTGTCTTTCGGGGGAGGAAAGAAACACGTCAAGTGCAGTTCATGGAAGTAGAGTTAGAAGTCAGATAGATTTGTGGCATTGAGTCTTCCAGTGTCCCAATGACATACACTGTTAGAAGCAGTCTGAAGATGTCTTTTTCTTTTCTTCTTCCCCAAGTTTTATCTCTGTGATTTCTGAATATACGTTACAGGTTCACGTTACTTTCGTTACGTTTCCCAACATTCCCTACAGACTGTGACAGGGAATGTTACAGCAAAAGTGCCTTTTACTCAGTACCTAGATAATTTTTTTTCCTCCCCTGCTGAATAACAAGCCAAACCACTTGTAGGTTTTCCTCCCCTGCTGAATAACATGCCAGACTACTCATAGGGGGCCTAAGTTGGTCTTATTTCAGTTTGGCCTTATTTCAGTCCTCTTTCTGACTAATCCAAGCACACCTCTGTTACTGTAGTACCTTCAGTTTTCTGACAGCAGCTCATGGTTGCAATGAGGAAATGCCGTTCACATTTTAGGAAGGTGATTGTTAAACAAGCCCTTGAAAATATCAACTTGTTTGCTTCCAAAATCTCTGTTATTTATTGTTAGTGTTAATTGCAGGTCTAACTTTCCTAAATGAATGGGACAGCTGAATTTATGTAGGCTGGTGGTCTGTCTCAAGCTATGTAACATTTTTTTATCACTTTTAAGCTGTGGTCATGCTGGTGTTAAAGAGGATAGACTTCTGTTTAGAGAACAGCTCCAGATCACACATGATGCATCAGTACTGGCAAACGCTCTTGTGCTGGTTGATGTGGAAAGCTTTGTTAAGAGAAAATTTGAGCTAAAGTTAATTGATGCTGATATAAAACACCAGACCACTCGCTGTCAGCTGAAGTTATCTAGACAAGAGATTCAAGAAAATTCACATGTGCATACAGGAGTTGTTTTAAGGTGTTTTCAGATGCGTGTGTGTCCCTGTGTCTTCTATACTTCTGATGAAGTCTTACATGCAAGCTTCAGGAAGCAGTTTAGGCAGTTACTCTAAGCAGTTATTTACTGAAGAAAAGCCTGAAGTATATCACTTGTAACCTGGGCGGTGCAGAAATACCTTCCACAAGGTGACTATATAAAGCTCACGGCCATTTGCATGTATTTGTTCATTTGAAGTAGACTAACAATCACATCATTAATGTAGTCCATAGTTCAGATATAATATTGAATGTAGGCTTCTAGACTACTCATCTGGCCTCTCAATAAGTAATTTTGGAACAGATGAGAAGTTTGGGTAAATGATGAGGTAGAGATTGTCTTACATAGCTATAGATCATACTTCTTTGTCCCAAGTCAGGAGTGAAGGTGAGCTGTAGTTATAGTGGCTTAAGGGTTATAATCAAACATTCAAAAGAAATTTCGTGTTTGCACTAGAGTCGAATACGTGTAGAATAATATGTATTTAATTAGCAGTGGTAGAAATTAAATCGTTGCATTTCTGTGTGTTTTTTTAACATGGTGCATGGAGTTTTGCAACAACCTACTTAATAGCTGACCTATTTTATAAATGCAACATGTTTTTTTTTTTTTAAAGCAATACATGGAGAGTTTGGAGATGGATGGATGGATTTACTCTTCCACTAGTCAGTAATTCTATAATACTTGTTTACCAAACTCTTTAGAAAGAGATCAGATAACTTTACAAAAACATTGGGTTTTGTGAGTTCTCTCATAAATAACTTTTTTTTGTCTCGTGTGAGAATGTTTACATGTTGGATTTTATACAACATTAATATTTCACTAATAATTTTTTTTCAGGCTTCCCACTTCTTTTGGGGATTGTGGGCTCTAATTCAAGCCAAATATTCCACCATTGACTTCGATTTTCTAGGGTAAGTGCCCATGCTACATGTAATCTTGGAGTATGTGAGGCTGGAAAGGACCCTGGGGCTGTTTAGTCAAACACCCCAGCTGCCAGAAACAGTGAGGTCTGAGCAGTAGACCTGATGTCTGATGTATGTGGTCACACTATGCAACTCTTTTATTTTTAAGAGGAAAACAAGATAGTAAAAGCTGTCTATCTGTGCTTTTTGTTACTGAAAGTTCTTTAGCCCAGGGGCCCATATGCATTTAGAGAAGTTGGTGTGATGCAGCAAGGAACATAACTGGAGGATTAAATGTTTTTTGGGACCCGGATGTGTTTTGTTGGAGAGACAAAGGCATGAAAGCCGTGTGTGTTGTACTGCCTGTCAGATACAAGACCTGCATTTCCAGCTGCAAGAGTTAAGAAACAGGGCTCTTGTACAAAAGAGCTTGTTTGCTTCTTGCATGGAATACTAATCTTGGATATTCCTAATCTTTTTTGAAGACTCTTTGCAATGCCAATGCATGTTAAATTCTGTTTCCTAGGACACTGGCAAGTGGTGTTCAGATTCAGGTAGATGTGTGTCTGGCGGTTTTTAAAATTGTCTTTGGTGGCAAGCAGAGGAAATCATCTCTCCATTGGGGACTGGACGAGATAATAAAATTAATCATTTTGCTTAATAAAAGATCCCACTTTAGAGTTTTTTGTACTACCCAAGCCAGTTTAATAGGCTTAGTTGTGTAATTTTGTCAGTGAAGCAAATGTGTATTTCTTGTGACTAATTACTCTCAAGCAGAAGTACTTGTTAGTAGCCGCTAGATGGCACAAAAAACACGAGTTAAAGCACAGGTGGTGGAACCCCAAAACTTGTCAGTTTTGAATAAAATACCATTCTTGCTGTGATTAAGATCAGAATTCTCTGGAGTTGTAGTCGATTGTTGGACACTCTTACGAACTAGTAAACATGAAAACGCTGCCTTCGATAATGCTGGAATAGCGTCTGTTTTGCAAAAATTGGCAAGCTTGGGAGTAGGTGGTTGGTGGTGAGGAAGTACCGTGATGTGCTTGCTCTGTTCTTGGGAGTTGGCCTTGATGATTCCTAGAGATCTTTTCCAGCTCTGGTTATGTGATTGTTAATTTACTCCTTTGGCAGCTGTGGAGGGTCAGTGTTAGGAACCAGGGTAGAGGGGTAGGTGGACTTCTGACTAGTCCTGCCTAGCTGAGCTGTTTTTATTTGAGGAGTTCCATGCTCTTAACTTGAAATCTCTCTCTCCCTTTTAATAGGTATGCAATTGTTCGGTTTAACCAGTATTTCAAAATGAAGCTGGAGGTCATGGCATTAACTCTTCCTGAGTAATGAAAGGAAGAAACTTACCAAGTGGATAGACAACCCCTGAATCTTTTCTGAGAACAGATACTGGAAAAAAGCTAAACATTTATTGAAGTTCTGTAATGCTCACTTGGTGGTTCTTGCTTTATAAATAATGCCTCTAAACAGTCCTTCAATGTTAAATTTAATATGAAGAGCATATGTACTGCTGTTGATATAAAACAGATTAGAAACTTTTTAAATCTATAAAAAGTTGTAGAAATGGCAATTTAATCTTTCTTTGTAATTTAACATATGTTGTATGTGAATTATTTATTATAAGTTTAACATGATTCCATTGCTGCTTTCATCAGTTGTTGTAAAAGTTGGGTGCAGACGGTGAAGTTGTTCCAAAGGATTTGTTTAAGAACTTATTTTATTGAAGTTGAATTAACTTATATTCAAGAAAACATGGTCAGTGAATATTCACCTTTTGGATGTACAGAAGCAAAATGAGTGATAACAAACTCATGACATCACCAGTGTGGTGTAATTAGGGAAAAAGGTAATGATGACCTTTCCCCTCGACCACCCTTTTAAAAAAAAGTAAAAGGTAGCTTTCCATATGGTGGTACTTTTCTTTTGTATATGAATCAACCAGCTTGCTGAAAAGATAAACAATGCTTTGATTTATTTTTTTTTTTAATTTTCCTTCTTGATGCATTAAGCTGTAGAAATGTGAAAGTTCTGTGGCTGTCAGATCTCTGAGGATGTGTACCATCATAGTGTTAGACGGACAACGTACCATCTCCAACCTCTGTGGGAAAGCTGCTTGCTTATTAAGTGTACTTCGCAAGCAAAAAGACCACTATTCCAAATCTGTATTTCCTTTTAAAGCTTGATTCTCAATTTGAACACTATTCTGGTGTCCATATTTGAGGTGCTTCAGCAGTGTCTAACTGAATGGACTATTGAACTGAAGACTAGTGGGCAGAGGTCCTGTTGCACTGGGGGAGCACAACACTTAGGTTTACAGTTCATGTATTGTTGACATCTTTCTACTTTGTCATCTTCTAACCTTGGATTCTAGTCTTAAACGCTTGGTCCTGTAGTTGCAGAGCCTGGTATGTATTTTATTTTTTTCCTATCGCAGAAAATTACTTTTCATTCAAAGTCTCCAGTTTGAAGGGTAGTATGGAAAGTGTATGACTTGAACAATGGGGCTTTGATCATCACACTCATTTTCTTATTTCTTAAAGCTATTATACCAAGAATGGTCTGGACTACAAAAATGTGAATTGAAAAGCAGATGTTTACTTAACAAAACGATGTATAAGTTTGCATGGAAAAGAGGCTTTAAATCTGAAAGGGGGTGGGGGTGGGGGCAGCGGGAGGGGAAGAAACCCACAACAGAAAGATAAAACCCAACAGTGCAGTGTGGAGTTGGGTGAGCATAACTCAACTCTGATTATACTCTGAAAAACTTTGCACTTTGGTCACATAAGTGCCCACATGTACAAAGTCTGTGTGCATATACACATGCAAACACAAACTTACCTGAAGAGTAAATATTATGGGGGGGGTCTGTTGTGCAGACTCCAGCAAAGATACTTATTCAAAATTGCTTTATGGCACAATGCTGTATACAGGTGCGTGTATATGTGTATTCATATGTACACACATTATATATATACACATTGTGCTTTACAAAAGCTTGGATTGATTCAGGACAAACAAAATTGATGTGAATGAAAAACTTTCACCTTGAAAGACCATTTTGAATGGCATTCTGTTATTTTACAAAAACAAGATTTGGGACTTATTTTTTTTTCCCCTCTTGTTTATATTCATGTCTGAATGTTTCAGGTTTTCTATTTCCTTCAGTCAAAACCTTAAAAATCCCAATACAGGTGGGAGAAGTAGGATTTTTTTTGAAATTGAAATTAGGTAACCATTTTCATTAGCATTTGTTAGCTGGAGGCTACTATACTGGACATATTTTCTTGGTAGTTAGGTAGAAACAAGTAGTTAAAATAGACATGTATATTTTCTTTTGTAGCAGTTATCAAGGATGTTGCTAGAGCTCACAAAAGCACTGAAGACTTTTAATTCTCTGTACTTTCTCCCTGTTGACATTGTTGACATCTGTTGAATAATATCCAGTTGTCTTGGTTAGACCCTTTTAAGTTCAGGATCTCCTGGGAAGTAATATTGATAGAGATTTTTGAACTCTCAGTATTATTTTCTTCAAGCAGTGGCTTTGTTTCTGGGAGTGTTGTTTTGTTTTGTGAAATATTTGAAGAAGGCTGTGAAGTTCGCTTGTTTTGGGAAATCCAACACTTGACAGATCAAAACTTTCCCAACAGTTGGCAAAACAGGTACCAGTACTGTTTAAGTTTGGAGTTCGTGTAATTTTTTTCAGTTGTATTTTTGTTTGTATAGCTCAAGTAGCAATAACTGTACGAGTGGAAGCTTGCTTCTGCAGAACCAAAGCTCTTCATGAATGCAGCTCAATCTCATTCTTGTGGAGGGAAGTTCCGCTGAATCCCATAAAAGCACTTTGAAGCAGACAGTAAATACTGCAGGCTTTTCCTGAGCCACTTGGAAGAAGCACAAGGATTGTCGCAGGTTACAGTGGTTGACATTGCAGTACTGGTAGAGACTTTCATTTTGCATGTTGAAATTCATTTTACACACCTAAATGCTGCTTTGCATGAGGCTTTCTTTCAAGACGAGTGCAGATGAAAACAATTTCTGATCAGTTCTGAGGAAACGCTGCAAAACGTGTTCCAAAATGAACCGCTGGTTACCTTGAGCCTTGCTCCACATCCGCTTGGGCCAGTAGCACTTGGATAATCTCCCTTGCTGAGGAATATCTACAGATGTGTTAAATTTGAAGCGGTCGTTTGCAATAGCATTGCAGATTGTAAGGTAGCTTGAAACTGTGAATACAGGACGTTCTGAATGTAAGTTAGGTACTAGAGCACCGAAGTAGAGAACGTGTACTTGTTCCAATTAGTTTATCTCAGTCTCTTTAATAGCAATGTTAAAATATTTGAAGGAGGACAAAAAACGGCTGAGCTCTAGAAACATCCTGTAGTAGTTTTGACTGTGACTTGCCAAGAAGATACTCTGTTGCCTTTATGTTAAGCTGATGGCATGAATGCCAAAATTAATAATTCTTGCTGTAGTTAAACTTATATTGTAAATATAAAGAGGATTATTAGTAATGGCATTCTTATCAAGTCAATAGACCATAGTGGCCTGGTTGCTTTTGTAAAGCAGAATAGTGTGAATTTTTTTCTTCTCATTTCTGCAGTCAGATCTGGATAATCCATGCCTAATTTCCTAGGCCACCTAAACATTATAGATTTCTGAATGGAAACTAGTCTCTCTTATCATATAATTTTCAATTCCTTCACTTACACTTCTTCATTTGCATTTTAAAAGGACTTCCCAAATTTGCATTAACCAGGTCTGACTGTATTTGTATATACAACAGTGTAAATAACCATTTGTAAATTAGTGTGAATTGTACTGTATCTTGCATTTATGGACTTGTGTATTGCATTGTATTCTCTCCTATTTTGTAGAAATTTTGATGTAAAGATGAAATCTAACTCTGTGTGCGGACTTCTTTTGTTAGATTAACATGTAACAAAGCATAGTAGTTTTATGTTAAGGTATCCATTTATAGCCTTGGGCATCCAGTATCTTTTTTCCCCCGTTAGCTTTCTTGACATTATGCTCTTGGGAATGGTTCTGGGAATAAAGGAATTTATACAGTACTAAGATGAAGAGAAAGTCTGTTCTAATAACAGGGCAAACTGTGTCACAGGTACACATAGTACCTATGGTATAGAGAAAGCTGTTAAAATTGTTTACTTAAACTTCCAAAAATTTCCTATACATTCTTGAATGCTGATGACTTCTAAATGTAAGCATGTTGAAGTACTGAAGTGTGTGTTCCCATGGTGACAGCAAGTGAGCTAGTTGTGATAAAAGTCCCCCAACTTCAGTGTTCTTGGTGGATATAGCCTTAAAATAGGTTTAATTGCTAACTTCTGAATGGTTATAATAAACGCCCAAATCAGTAAAATAGTTCTGCCAGTCACTTTCCTCAACACTAGAAGCATTGATAGCCCTTCTAGGCTATTTTAAACTTATCTCTGAGGTATTTTCCCTGTGTACCATTCTCTCCTCTTCCTCCCTGTGCCCACAACCTTGCTTCATTAGTGGGAACATGAATATAAAGGTTTCCTTTTCCATAGTTTTGATCATCACTATTTCCGTTTTGACTAAATTTGCCTTCTGTTTTGTCAGTATGTGACTCTTCATCAGATTTTATTTTTTTGTATGTATGTAGTAAGCCCTTTTCTGAAGAGGCCTTTTGTCTTGGAAGTGTAGACGTAACGAAGCATAGTTTTCCCCAGATGCCTGGCTGTATTTCATTACTGTTGCCTTTCACTCTGTTTGGAACTCTGTAGTATCCTTAAAGGTGTTTAGTTTATTTTTAATCACAGCTATATTTAAGAAGTGCTGGCAAATACTGGTGAGTGAATTTCTTTGTCTATCCAGCAGACTGATCTTGATGCAATTGGTACATCCTGTCAGCTTTACCTGTGCCAGGTGAAAGGTCTGCGTGCTTGTCAGCGTTGACCCTTGAAGTTATTAGGGTTCTGAGAAGGGAGTTTCTCAAGTATGAGTCAAGAGGAGGGATGGGCTTAGTAAATAAGAAATCATTCATATGGAAACTCAAGCTTTTGATGTAGTAAGGTATTGGATGTGCTTGTTTACTTGGATAAAGACGAGCAAATTGTAAAGTTTGTTTTAAAGTTAAGTTCAAATTTTTAAAAGTTTTCCATAGCTAACAAAAGTTTATAAAATGATCTTTTGTTATTCCTGCTTTAAAAAAATCTTAAAACAAATTTTGGTAACTTTCTGATCAAACAAAACTTGGTTTTATAACCCAGTGGAATATTATCTCTTGCTTTGCTATAGTCTTTCCTGTAGTTTGCAGAGGAGGTTGACCGTATCTTGCTTGTCTGATTTTGAGGTGGCTGGCTCTTCTTGAGTTGTTTTAATGTGTTTGTCTTGTTTACTGTGTTCTTGGATGCCATCGAAGGTGTGCCAGAGAGCTAAACTACTGGAATTAGCTGCTGTCTCCTGTTGTCTCTTCCGCACCAAGCAGGCTGCAATTATTGTAGTAGAACAGAAAGCATTTCATCAAGCCGTGAGGTAATGTAAGGCTGATGCTGAGCGGTCTTGCAGTTTTTCCCTCCTTTTTATTTCTGTGGGTTGCGAGCTGATTGTTTTCCTTAGTTGTGAAAGATATGAAAAGCCACAACCTTTGGTCCTGTGCAGGGTAAGTGGTGTTAGCCAACTGTACAACTTTTAAGAAAGTGGCTCTCAGCTGTGAGAAACCACACAAATCCGGATGGGATGTGTTGGAACAAACAAAACTTGGTGGCTTACAGACCTCTGGAGTGGAAAGGAGAATGTGCGGTATGTTTGCACATGCCAGTTGTACGGAGGTGCTCCATTTAAGTGATGTGGTGAGACACTGGAAAAAGCATTGTTTGTTTGTTTTTAAAATTAACTCTTGGTGTTAGTCTGATCTGTCCCTGTGATTAGGAGAACAGTCTCGGGGGAGGACAAAGAAAAGTTCCAAAAGATTATTAAAAGAAAAAAACCCAATGAAGTTAATTTCTAACACTTAGGTGTATATGCCTTTTCTGTATATTTAGTACTATATGTAGTGGTCTGCAGCAGATTCTTTAATAAAGGGGTTTATTATTACTGTAAAATGTCAGAAAACTGACTGGAATGGTCCTGAAGCTCATTTTGATCTTAGAACATGTGTCCAGACTTCACCAGATCACTGAAGTTCTGGCCCAAGATTTTACATTAGCTGTTTCTCTAGCCTAGAATTGTTTAGCTGCTGGCTTGGATTCCATATGGTGTGGAACTTAATTCATGGGCTTCCCAAATGTGTTTGATTTGGTGTTTAGAGAGGGATGACACAGAGAAAACTTGGTGGAAATTAAAAGCTATGTGAACATTTAAAAAGCAAACAAGTTACTTGAACTCCTACAAACTTTGAAAATAAATGCTGAAATAACTTCAGGTACTGCACCGGCCTATCCCTGTGGTATTGCAACTGTGTTTTTTCTGTGTTCATGGGGTTTTTTTCCCTCACATAGAGATCCTTGCAAAACACAAGATGAGAGAGACCATGGAAGAGAAACACGAAATATGTTGTATACAATGCCATAAAATGCAGCGTGAACTGGAAAAAAGTGTATGTTTCTGAGCTTTTTGGTAGTTGTAATTCTTAAGTGTTATGAAAAAATGGTAGGTGTCAAGTCTTCAGTGTGTGAAAGTTACTTTTTTTTTAAAAAATATTTTTTTTGTTTAGAAATGTTCCTTTTAACCTTTTGTATATCAGATGCAGTCTGTGGTAGTTAATAATGCTGCTTTGTACACAAGTGCTTTGAATAGTCTCAGCACTGAGAATGTATCTGATCTTTCTTAAATATGACTTAGGTTCATTGGTTCTGTCTCAAGCCTCTCAGTCCAGCTATCTAAAACACTTTAAATACTTGCAGAAACAGGGCCATAGCATATTAGGAATATATTCCATTTTGTGGGGTTTTTTTTGTTGTTACTGTATATTTTTCAGTGTTCCTTTAAACATGAGTCCATTTATGTCCTGTGAATAAACTAAGCTTAATTCACAAATAAGCCTTTGTCATCTTCCAGCACTGTTGTCCCCCCAAAAAGTCCCCATGACCCATCTTGTATGTTGTGGAGTTTAGATGCATCATTTATCCATTTGAGTGAATTGTATTTCTTTTGAACTAAATGTTATTGAAGCTATTATAAGGCCTTCTACCACTGATTAAATGAAGTAATGTACCTTTCAAAGAGATTTATATTGTGTAAATAATTTCAAACTGCAACAATAAAGTTTGTTTCTAACTGCACTGTTAGCATATATTGTGATGATTTTGCTTTCCCAAGGTTTGAAAGCACTTAGTATGGAATACTCGAGTTCTTAAAAAGCTTTTAACTTGTGTTCAAATGCACGAGCCTTTCTGAGATTAACAGCCCAGCTAAAAGTAAGTACTTTGTGCAAGTCAAATACTGGCTCGAAGTTAAACTACTTTAACAATTTTGCTTATTAAATAGACTTGTTCATTGACCACTAAAATTTCACATTGGGGAGGCTGGAATTAGATGGAACATGGCTGTTTGAAGGAATTGTGACCATTGAGGAAATGGAGGAAAGGATGTAAAATTTGGGCTGCTCTGACATTTAATTTATGCAGTGCAGCATAGTCAGTCTTACTGAGATGAGCAAGGGGTTCCTGAGGTAGTGGGAACCAACAGGGAAACACCTCAGGGGAATTAAGAGATGATCCTGTAGAAGGATGACACAGCTGGCAGCCCAGCTAAAGTGCCTCCACATGAACACACGCAGCATGGGCAACAAACACGAGGAGTTAGAAACTACAGTTCTGCTGGAAAGCTACAACATAGCTACAACGTAGTGGCCATTACTGAAACTTGATGGGACGAATCCTATGACTGGAGTGTGGCTATTGGTGGCTACAGGCTGTTCAGGAAGGACATTTGAGGAAGGAGAGGGGAAGGTTTGTGGAGAAACGGAGAGTGTCTCTGAAAAATAGCCAAGAGCAGGTTGAAAGCTTATGGGTAGGTATGAAGAGATTGAGGCAACATGGGGAACGTTGTGGTTGGTGTCTACTCCAGGCCACCTGATCAAGGGGAACCTACTGACAGCTTTCTTACTCCAGCTACAGGAGGCATCGCGATTGCAAGCTCTCATCCTGCTGGGGGATTCTAACCACCCCAGCATCTGCTAGAAAAGTAGCATGGTAAACTATGGGTAATCCAGGAGACTCCTGGAGTGCCTCAACAATAACTTCGTAAACCAGGAAATAGCCCTACCAAGGTGATGTAATACTGGACCTGACTGTCACCAGTGAAAGTGAGTTCATTGGGGCTGTGAAGATTAGAGGCAGCCTGGGCTGCAGTGATCATGCACTAGTGTGGTTCACAATCCGAAGGCATACGAATCAGATGAGGAGCATAGTCAGGACCCTGAATTTTAGGAAAACTAACTTACAGCTCTTTAAGTAGCTGGTCAATGGAACCCCTGGGAAATGGTCTTCAGGGACAAGGGAGCAGAACAGAGCTGGTAGATCTTTAAGGATGCTTTCCATAGAGTGTAAGAGCTCTCCATCCCTAGGTGTAAGAAATCAAGCAAGGAAGGGAAGAGACCAGCATGGCTGAGTTGGGAACTGCTGGTCAAATTTATAAGGCAAGAAGGAACTGCACAGGCAGTGGAAGCAGGGATGGGTATTTTGGGAAGAGTACAAGGATGCTGCCCAGTTGTATGGGGACGAGATCAGGAAGGCCAAGGCGTGGCTGGAGCTGAACCTGGCAAAGGATGCAGAGTAACAAAGGCTTCTACAGATCTGTCAACCAGAAAAGTAAGGTTAAAGATAGTGTACCCTGCCCACTAGAGAGCAAGACTGCCAAGCTGGTAACACCAGACAAGAAGGCTGAGGTTCTAAACAGCTGTTTTGCCTTGGTCTTCACTGACAACCTCTCTCCTCACATCTCCTGAGTTGAAGGACCATGAGACCGGGACCAGGGGAACAAAGTCCCTCCCACTGCAAGTGAAGACAAGGTTTGTGACCACCTGCGGAACCTGAGTATACACAAGTCTATGGGACCTGAGATGCATCCCACAGTCTTGAGGAAATTGGCTGATGTAGTTCCAAGCCCCTCTCCATGATATTTGAAAAGTCACAGCAATGGGTTGAAGTCCCTGAGGACTGGAAGAAGGAAAACATTGCACCCATATTTTAAAAAGTGTAGAAAGGAGGCCTCAAGGAACTACTGACCTGTCAACGTCACCTCTGTGCCTGGGAAGGTCACAGAACAGATCCTCCTAGAAGCTCTGCTAAGGCACATGGAGGACAGGGAGGTAATTTAAGACAACCAGCATGGCTTCGCTTAAGGGCAAGTCCTGCCTGACCAACCTACAAAGCCTTCTACAATGGAGTGACTACATCAGTGGACAAGGGAAGAGCAATGGGTGTCATCCATCTCGACTTTTGCAAGACCATTGATACAGTCCTCTATAACATCCTTCTCTCTGAGTTGGAGAGAGAGATTTGACAGGTGGACAGTTTGCTGGATAAGGAATTGGTTGGATGGTCACATACAGAGGGTAGTGGTCAATGGCTCAGTTTCCAGATGGAGATGAGTGACAAATGGTGTCACTCAGTACTGGGACCAGTGCTGTTTAATATTTTCATCAATGACATAGTGGGATCGAGTGCACTCTTGGCAAGTTTGCAGATGACATCAAATTAACTGGTGCAGTTGACATGCCAGAGGGATCGGAGGTCATCCAGAGAGACCTGGACAAGTGGGCCCTTGTGAACTTCGTGAGGTTCAACAAGGCCAAGTGCAACGTCACAAGGTCCTGCACCTGGGTCAGGGCAATACTTATTATTAGTACAGGCTGGGGGATGATGTGGGCCTTCCAGTACCTGAAGGGGGCCTACAGGAAAGCTGGGGAGGGACTGTTTACAAGGGCCTGTAGTGATAGGATGAGGGGCAGTGGTTTTAAACTAAAGCGGGGTAGATTTAGATTAGACATTAAGAAGTTCTTTACTGTGGGGGTGGTGAAACAGTGGAACAGGTTGCCCAGAGAGATGGTGGAGGCTCCATCTCTGGAGACATTCAAGGTCAGGCTTGATGGGGCTCTGAGCAACCTGATCTAGTTAAAGATGTCCCTGCTCACTGCAGGAGGGTTGAACTGAATGACCTTTAAAGATCCCTCCCAACTCAACGCATTCTACAATTCTAATATTCCAGCATTCTTTAGGCCAAGGTCTGTATTCCTGTTGTCTGCCTGCTGTCCTTAGCAATGAAAACGTGCATTTCCGACATACACCGAGTAAAAAATTTTAGGCTTGATTGTGGTGGGGTTGATTAAGGTGTTATCAGAGGTTGGATATGTGTAGTAAAGAGACAGAAAGAGCAAATAAAGCAAAACCTTTTTTAAAAAAAATAATTCTGCCAAGTGAAAAAGAGTAACCTTGAAATATTTAGGTTATGAAAAAGCCTTGACCCAGCATTGCAGGATACTGGAGACTTGATCCCAATGTGGCTTTGTTTGAGTTGATTTTTGTATATAACAATTCCTTCTTAATTTGCAAGGCCTCCAGATTCTAACTCTGATTTGTTTTCTGGAGGTGTAGTGATCACAGAGTAATATCGTCGTTATATACGACCAACAGAGGCAGCCCAAGATTCTCAAACACTCCAAGCATTGCTGGCTCTTGTTGACCTAAACATGTGGCCTGTATCCACTGGGTTTTTGCTGCTGAAGTACTACTGCTACTACAGAATGGGTGAGTCAAAAAATTGTTTTTCAACTTAACGGAAAATACTCAGACTATGATGGGATATCTAGGGTTACTCATCCCTAATGAATTACTGCTCAGAGCCAAGAGATATTTCTCTGGCATCCACTGCCTAAATCCTCCAGACTTTTCACAGGGCTAAGTTGTGACCAGTCTTTGTTCACTGTCATAATTGCAGCAAAAAGGGGATCTTCTGTCACAGAATCACAGAATGTTAGGTGTTGGAAGGGACCTCGAAAGATCATCTAGTCCAACCTCCCTGCCAGAGAAGGATCACCTAGAGTAAGTTACACAGGACCTGATGGACTAATCCATGGTAACATGGAATAATTTTTTTCTTCCCAAGGTAAAAGTCCTTCATTCACAACTTGGCCAGAAAACGCAGAACAAGCTCTTACTGAGCTAGAAGTTGTCCATGGGAAGTAAAGAAGTGGATTTTTGAGGTCACCCCAGAAAATACAGTTCTGATAAGGTTATTTATTTTCCTCGTAGCAAACTACACACATGAAATAGGAGGGAAAGCAATCACATTTGTAGTGAACTCCACTAAATAATGTATTTAAATGCCAACTATATAAAATGTGCATTCCCAGAAGTTTCCCCGAGTGAATTCAAAATAGCACATTTATCCTTAATAACAACAGAACGCTGATTCGCATTATATAGGATGTATATAGGTTTATAGGTTAGTAGATAGATTAAATAGAAGTCTTTATTCCCGTTAACACTGCAGAGTCAAGCTGCTGAGAATGCACTGGAATCTGTCTTATGCACATCCACAGGTGTGCACCACCGACAGTCCCCTTTCAGCATCGGCACCTGCTACTGAACAGGTAGAGAAGACTTTTTTAAAAGCCCCACAGTGTGCTTTGATTGCTGACATGTAGTGGCAAAAACATTTCTTTCATCAGGAACAGGCTTTGAGACAAGTGAGAACGCTCTTTTGGAAGCCTTCCTTGAGATTCCAGATTTAAGCTGCTAACCATGCCTTGTTTCCTTCACATCCTCTGTTAATATTCTCTACAATTAATCTGTAGTTCATCCTCATCCTTGCTGTGCTATTTTGAATAAAGCTGCTGATCTGGTTTTTAATTTTTTAGGAGTGTGAAAGGAGCAATACATACACTTGTTCAAATAATAGCGGTCACCTAAGAGGCCAAAGGTGGTGTCTACTTCAAATGACTTTATGGCTAACTGGAGCGAGTCAGGAGCCTGGCTTTTTATTGACCTTAATTGCTGTTGATACCTTGATTTCTCTGTGCCTTGGGAAACAGAGCGAGATGACAGACTCCAGCACTTACCCGCAGGTGGCAATGGAGCTGCAGACTGTGTCTTATTGTTGAAGAAGCTTTTCAAGACAGCTTATTTTTGTAGTACAGCATGTCATACATTGAGTTAAACAGGAAAAAGGGTATTCTTTTATCTCTCAATGAGTTGCAGCCAAGATCTGTAATTGCCTTGCTCTTAATGTTGCGTAACTGTTAGCAAGACTCAAGCCAAGCATTAATGAATTTCAGCAGAACTTCATTTTTTAATGAGCATCATTAATCGTTAGTCATGCGTGCTACAACCCACACTTCTCTAAAGTGGGGGTTTGCCAATCATGTTGCGCTATAAAAACAGCAGCATATTTCCCCCAGATTTTATCAGTAAAATAACAACAAGAAAAGACCATGGAGGAAGTGAGAAAAAAATCCACCTCATTTATCTGACCTTTTAAATACTTAAGATGCTCTCTGAAAGTTGGTCTGAAGCTTCAGCTTATGAGCAGCTGCTGTCCCACTTTTCTCTGGGCTGTGGTAATACTGTGAGAGCTTTTGTTGAGAGCTAGTGGGGACCAAAATGGATCCCACCTATTAAAACTTGTTGCTCCAAGCTACAGTGTTGATCTGGCCTGCTAAGTTGGACTCTCTGGGCTTCCTCTGGCTCGTAATACAAAATTCACTAAAGCTTTGAAGGTAAAAATCATTTTCAGGCTTGGAAAACTGATGTCTATTATCTACCTACTAGTCTTTGCTCCTTTAGGTTGTGTAACTGGATTTGTCGAAAAGCTGGAGCAGAAGCTCTGGGTTCCTGATTGTCCTGGGACACTTGTCCAGATTTAGCAAATCTGGTAACTAGTCAGTGCTGATGTTTTGTCAGCACTGAAATGGCTTGCAGCTCGTTTGTACTTCCTCCATATAAAGTGGAGCTGACTAACTTGTTGAGGTGGGTGAATTAAATTGTCATGCAGGTGTCAGACTGGTAGAGCTTTACAAGAAACATGAGCTTTTCCCTGTTTAGTGTGCTAGAGATGCACAACTACTTGTAAACTCCGGCCCAGGTAGTGCAGTCTCTCACCACAGCTCCTGATTAGTATCAAGATTTCAGAAGCAGAGTAAAACAAACGAAATTAATCAAATCATATCTGCATATGACAGTGAAAAAGTATTTTCTGTATTTTATGCACTAGACCAAGAAAAGGTTTTACCCTAATCTTAACAGATCAGAAAGAAGAGGGTGGCTCTGATGAGAGGAGGAATTGGCACCATGGGGTAGAAAGATGAAGAAAGAATTATGGGAAAAGAGAATGGGAAAAAGAGTGATTAATGAAAAGGTGTACTGACATGGGGGTGGTGGAGGGCTAAAATACGGAGACATGAAATAAAGGGAGCACCGAAGATGAGAAGAAGGTACTGAACAGAGTGGCAAGAATAAATCAGAGTTTTGGTACAAATAATGTTTACAGCTGAGAAAGAAAGTGAGACCTCCTTATGAAGGTGTGATAGTTAATTTCCTTTATTGTTTCTCTAACATATATTATCAAATGCAATAGTGTTTTGGGATATTTTTGTTTTAATCTCTAATTGGAGATCCAGCAGTATTCAGGGCAGCTTGCTACAGTGTCCCAAACCCAGGTCTACTTGCAAGGTCTGAGCTTCATGTTTTGGAAGTGTATTTATTCGTTAGATGTAGGGTTCATTTCAACTGCTTGGGATTCTATAGGCCAAAAAATTGAGAGGAAAAAATAGAAATGCACGCGTGAGATAATTCTTCAGTGTGAGTGCACATTTAGTCCTAAAGCTACTCTTTGAATAAAACTTAACTGCTTCCATTTATGTTGTGCTAACATGAATCTGAAGATCTGCATGTAACCTTTACCTAGCCAAGCTAAGCATGAAAAATCTTGAGGAGGAAACAGGCAAAAAGTAACCTCACAGGTCACCCCAAATAAAACAAGAATATGTAGGATAAAAGCATTTCTCTCAATTTTTATCTGGTTTTGATTTGAGGCTGTCATAGTTTGAGCCTGCCCCACTGGGAACAAGAGCTATGCAGCTGCTCGCTTACCCCCACCCCCCTCCTCTTAGGGATGGGGAGGAAGAAAATTCAACAAAAAATGCTCAAAGATTGAGATTAGGACAATCTCCTTGCAGTCACGGGAAAAACCCAGAGTGGACTTGGGAAGAAAACATGGGAGAAAACCAATTATCAACTAGATTGGAGTAGGATAGTAAGAGAAAAAAATACCACCAGATCTTAAATACCCTTCCCCCTCAATCCCTCCCTTCTTTCCCGCTACCTCCACCCCACAGTGGGGCAGGGTGTGGGGGAGGCAGTCTGGCCATCACTCATTGTCCACTGCAGTGCTTCGCCCTCAGAAAGAGGACTCCTCGCAGTCTTTACCCGATGCCATGTGGTGTCCGTCTCACAGGAGACAGTCCTCCACCTGAGTCCTTCCCACCAGCGTGGGACCTACCCACAGGCTGCAGAGTCCTCTGTTCCAGCACAGGTCCTCTTCAGAGTTGTGAATTACTTGGGGCGCATCCTCTGCTCCTGCACAGTCTCTCTCTTCCCTTGCTTGGGGTCCTCCATGTGCTGCTGCATCCTGCATGTTCCTGCTGCCATCGATCTCCTTGGTCAGCAGGACCTCTCAGCCTGTTGTCACAGTGTGGGGATCGGGGAGATCTCTGCTCCAGTGCCGTTCTCCGCTTCTTCGCCGACTGCAGGTTTTGCTCTCCTCTCACCTTCCCCTCCTCAAAACAAATACTCCCCAACACAAAAAAACAGGACACAGAGGCCGAAAGAAAGAGCATGACCCAACAGGTTTTCCCTCTTAAAGACACTAATGGCAGAGGGGATGATTGGCCTGGCATTGGCCAGAGGTGGGTCTGACTTTTACCTGGGCTGGGGGAGGCTCTGAAAGTTTTGCAAGCAGCCACACGCACAGCCCTCCTCTGCTACCAAAAAACCCCGCTAGACACAAACCCGTGACAGAGGTGCAGGGTAGCGTTTCAGAATTCCTCTTAGCCTATTTTCTATGGCTAAGATTAGCAAAACCTGCTGCAGTTGGTTGTATGTGTTGTGAATCAGACTGAAATATTAATAAATTGCTGGTTAATACCTATTCCAGTGTGTGTGTGTGTGTGTGCGTTTGTGGTGAGAGAGCTGTGTTACTTCTTACTTTGTGTAACGCAGTCCTCAGCAAGGGAGGCCAGGGAAAGCTGCCAGGGAGAGATGGCTGAGAAATTCAACTTATAAGAAATAATACCTGGACTGGGTCAATGAATTGATGAGATGGAGGCTACTGAGATCACTTCTTCATGCCAAGGTTTTGTAAGCTGCGTTACTCACTATCATGATTTATGTCTGCTTCATTTGGGAAGTACATGCTTGTATGTGTTAGGATATTGCAGGTGGAAAATTACTTTGAGTGGCAAAAACAAGCATTTTTTTAAACTTTGCCACTGAATAATTTTATTGTTGCTATGTTGTATTTCATAATGCTGGCCCAAATAGGATATTACTGCTGCTTCAAATCTTCCTTTGGGCTGTGAGCAAATACGCATATTAACAGCTGGGTTTGAATGTGTATCTGTCTGAGCAACAGATTCAGTTTAATACTGAAGGTTGCTCTGCTACTAACCTGTTAACTAACCTGGTTTGGGCCAATCTTATTTTCTCTAGTTCTCTTTTCCTTAAGTATTTTTGTGTACTTAGATTGTGAAAGTCTTAGATTTGTCCTAGATACTAATAAACAATGGCTGGGGTCCCCTTTGTCAAAGATACAAACAGCTACTACTGTCACAATTAAAAAAAGCAAGTCTCTTTCTTTGTATGTAATTATGTTTAACAAATAGAACACACAAAGTAAATACAAAGAAAGTAAGCATACCTATAAATCTGTTATTATTAAATCTATAAATATATAACATAGAATATATATTTTTCTACATGATACACTTACTATGTATTATATATTTTGTATAATGAGGTGTATTACAATGATATATAATTAAATACATTCATTAAAATCCATCATACTCTAAAACCAAAAGTCAAAGACTTCTAAAACTGAAAAGCTAGATTAGATTTTGAGAGCTGTAAATACTATAAGCTTATACACGATTTTCTACCATTGTATCAGTTATAAGCCTTAGTTGTGAACAATGTTCTACTAAAAACATCAGTCCTAACCAGTATCTATCATGTGCATATTAAACAGAGCAAAAAACCCAAGCTGGCTGTCAAACTTGATTTCCTTGCCATGGGAAATGATCTGAAATTACAAAATGTTATCTTACTGTCATATTGTTCTGCAAAGAAACACATGGCATAAAATAATTCTATCTCTTCAAATAATTCAGTGTTTTACTTAAATATATAATATTCAAGTCATGAATGGCACATAATAGCTCTGAGCTGCACTTCGTAACTTTTGACTATGTATTTTAAATAGAGTAATAGAAGAACAAACATTATCTATGTACAAATGAGCTTAGATGCCCAAGCTGTTTTGCTTTTTACTTCTTGTGCAAATATATGTACATAAAGAAAGGGATAGCCTTCTGACCAAGGACCTTACAGTAGAAGAAGGTCATATTTCCATTTTACAAGTAGAGAAGAAATTAATAGAAATATAAATTACAAACCTACATTCACACAGTAAGTTTTGTAGCATGAATAGGAATTAAACTCAGATGTTAACCTGATCAAGTTTTTCAAATACTTCTTTTTTTTTTTCTTGAGAAAACAGTACTGGCTGAGACTGAATTCTTCTTGCAATTATGTTCTGGTAGCTGAAATTTTCCTGAGATCTTGGGCAATGTATGAGGCACCGATGAAGCTTTGAATCATGAGGGAAAGCTGATATCTCTCTTGAATCTACAATAGTCTCCTTGCCATTGGGGCAGTGATTCTAGATCAGCTCTCTTCTTCCTTCACTAAAATGAAGGTTAAAAACAGTCTCATTAGAGTTAGCACTACAGTTTTGAAAGTTGGGAATGCTTTTGTGTAATAGTGTCTAGGATAGGATTTAAAAACCAAACAATCCAACAAATGTTGACAATGTTGGTGATAAATTCATAATTTTCATTGTAATTTAAGATTCACTGAGAGTTTCCTGGCTACCTTCAGATTATCTGCCATGTGCAAATAATTAACGTGTAGATTCCTGTGGATTTTAAATGCAGTGGATATTAACAGAATACTTACTCTGGTCTTTTCTATAACTCACGTCATATAATTTTTCTATCCCCACTGTTAGGCTGAACCAAAATAACTTGTGCCTTCAGTAAATCAGCCGGTCTTGATTTAAATAGAGCCTGAAACAGTGAGTTCGCCACTTTGACAAGTACAATGTTCCTACAGTCAGTCAGACTTACCAGTAAAAGCAGCTGCTTAATTTTTCCTCTGAATTTGTCTGCCTTAAATTCATTTTTATAACTTTCTGCTTTAAAAAAAAAAGACTTTTTTACCTTATTTTACCCTGTTCATCTTTCAGTCTTCTTACTGATAGGCAAAATAATGAAGCACACTAATTCAGCTTATACTTTCCTCATCACTCTTTTTCATGCTTACAGTTGTACACCAGTGATACCAGAGCCCAACATCATATTCCACTATTGACCCTCTCTCAGTATCCTACTTTTCTTCCCTGCTTTCATTTACTGCTTAGGTATTTACCAATTAAAATTCATCGATCCCTTCCTACCAAGACAGAGTTGCCATTGAGCAACAGTCAGTGTCTTTGCCCGTGGGGGTGAGGTCTAGATTTTTCTAATTTAAAACACTTGATATTTGAGTTGCCAGTCTCCCAAGGTGAACCCCAGCACACTATGATGTCCCTGGCCACTCTGCCAAACTCTTTATTACCTCAAAATTTGTCAAAAGTGTGTTTGCAATCATTTCAAGACCACACACGGTAAGACTAATGACCACTGGGCCATGAACGGATCCCTTCCACCATATATGCGATGCACAATAATAATTCACCACTAAAAACTTTTTTTTTGAGATCAGTGAGTTAGCCAGTTTTTAATTAGAGCTTGGTGAAACAATTCTTCTGTAAAAAAGAATTCTGTTTGTCAAAATCCAAATGTTTTGCAAGAATGTGTCAATTCTGACAAATATTTTTAACATGAAAAAGTCAAAACATTTCATTTTTACTTTCTTGATTTATTTTAATAATATCAAAACATTTTGCTTTGATATAAGATAAAATTGTTTTGACTTTATCATGTTTTCATTTCATTTTCTTTCTGTATTAAAATATCTCTAACATGCTTCTTATTAAATATACCAGCTAACACATCATATTTAACATAAGAAAAGCTCAGATGAGATGGATAAACATTATCCAAATGAATTATTGGAAATATGTTGGTTGTGCTAAATCAAGTTGGAAGCATTTTTTAAACCGTTGTTGATTTCAAAGTCACAAAATTTTGCTCTGATTTAGAAACCTTCCAGGCCCTCTCTGTAGCTCTGAATTTGCTACAAAGTGAGTCTGCATTCTGCAACCATTTAATAACCACTCTATAAGTGACAAGCAGTAGCAGTGTTTTAATTATAATGGTACTATCATTGCTCTGCCTACTAAAGTGAGACTATTTTGTCATTTTCTAAATGGAAAAAATGTGTATTTTAAAGGTGTTTTGGTTTTCTGTCTGAGTTTTAGCTGTGCAAGTTGTCTTCTTACAGTTCTTGGTCTCGAGGGTCATGGTTTAAGGTGCTGGAGCTGGGACCTCACACATCAGGGCTATAGAGCACGTGTTGCAAAACTGGAGCCATTTCAGTGAAACACACCAATAAAACTGGAGAGTTGTCTTCCAAATCTCCTGCCAAATTGTAGTGGACAGATGCGTGAAGGTTTACCTTAAAGTTTTCTTGTCATTTTACAAACTCCCAGCTTGGTCAAAAACAAGACAGATTTCTGGTCCTGTGTGGCAAGCTGATAAGTGCCAAATGGAATGTGGTAGAGGGGATCTGATAAACAGGTGCCTCAAACAGCCCTGGTGCCGAGTATATGCATGAGATCAGGAATCTTGCAGAGGCAGGATGGCCTTGTCTCGTAGCATATCTCCCAAGGAGATAGGGCAATCGCACATGATAATGAGGATTATCGAAAACAATGAAGTGCCTGGATCCCCTACCTGACACACTGCAGAAAAGTGTGTATAAATGAGGGACATTTGACACAAGAAGTAGTAGAAGCAAGGGACAGAAGAAAGCAGACAGAAGACGAAGAGAAGCAGCATGTAGACTGAGACAAAGACACCAGGAAGAAAAGTGCAGGAGAAGAAGAAAAGATGATGGCAGCCTTGAACTCTTGTTGGCTGGATCAACACAGGAACCCAGACTGGTGATCTATGTCTCTCTTTCCCCCTCCTCCCTTCTCTCTTTCTTTCCATTTTCCCTTTCTCACTAAGGCAAGATCTATCATACTGCTTGCTTAGTTTATAATTAGTTTCTGTCCTGTAATCAGAAGTATAATACTGCCTGTTAGAAGTTGTTATGTGTCCTTTTTCCTTGTTATCATTAAGTAACACGCAGCTTGCTGTAGTTTGTTGTATACCTAGTCTTTTCCTGGTTATCATTAAGTCATAGTACGCTGCCTGCCCTAACGTGTCTAAACCCGATTATCGTGAGTCCAATCTAAACATTGTGAGAAATTAATAAATGTTTGTGTATGGGCCTTGAGACTTGTCTCACCATTGTCCACTCCATTGCTGTACTATGAATCTAAGTCACTTGTCCCCCATTCCTGGTCAGGATGTGACACAAATCTGTGAAAAATGCACAGCAAAGTCAAGTGCTGGGCTGTTCATATTTCCCCATCAAGAGGAGCCCATTATCAAAAAGTTGTTTGCAGAGAAATAGTTGGAGATCCCAGTCTTAGTGCAGCCAGGTGCCTGAGGAAGGAGCGTGGGCAGGAGCAGCCTGACCACCAAAAGCCTAAGTGTCAACTTTCAGGAGGGCTTAATTTCCAGCCAGGGCATTCTCTTTGCTCCACTTGTGCTGCGGCCATGGGAGCCAACACGTAGGATGGACATGGTGTAGGACTGGTGTGCAAAATGAGACCTAGGCTGTGGTCTTGGACAGCAGTCGGTAGCTAGGTTGGGCTGTAAGACTTGGTGGTAGCTGCTGGGCTGGAGCAGTATCCTGGTTCTCTGGGGCTCCTGGCCCAGCTGGCAATTGGAATCGGGAAGGAGGGGCAGCTATGGGCAGGAGAGGATGGGTCAGGTGACCCAAATGGACCAATCACAGAGTTTCTTGCCATGTGCTCGGTATATATGGGCCCTGTAAGGAGAGCTGTGGAGCTGTCAGGGCTTGCTGTGCTGGTTGGTTGGTTGGTTGGTTGGTTGGTTGGTTGGTTGGTTGGTTGGTTGGTTGGTTGTCTGTCTGTCTGTCTGTCATCTCTGTCATCTCTGTCATCTCTCCCTGCGCTGCTACTGTTCCTGCCTCCTGTTTCCACACTGCAGAGGAGCGCTGTTTGTTGGAACAAGCTGTCTTCCTCTGCCCTCCCTGGCTGGGAGTGCCACAGCTCCTTTTCTGGATTTAAAAAAAAATTTTATTTTGGACTACCATCTGGACTCTGGGCTTGGGCTCTCCCATATGCTGCTAAGTCTAGTCTAGGACTTTTCAGCTCGGGACCTAGTTGTCATTTAGAGGGCACGGCTTCTGTATTAACATATTTTCTTCTATCTTTGAATGTATTTATATTCCCGTACAATATCTGTATATAGTTTTGTTGTACTTCATTTTAATTATTGTTTTTTCCTTAAACTGGTTCAAGGTGGTTTTTTTTTTTCAATCGCAGAGTCTCTTTCCGTGGTTATCCTGTTATCCTTCCCTGGGAGGGTGGTAATGGGATCACAGAGAGTGTCTGTCAGAGTTTAGTGGCCAGCCCAGCCTTAAACTTTAACAAGCAGTTTTCTGGCTGCTGAAATATGAAGCACTACAGGGTGGCAAGGACAGATGTCCACGCTGCTACTCTGAGTGGGGCAAAAAGATGGAGCCTGGCCTATTTCAGACCTTTGCCCTGATGGGTAGCTGGCCAGTTAGAGAATGATTTGTCCAAGAATGATTTTTCTAAGTTGCTATGGCTGGAATGGAAGAAAATAAGAAAAAAAAGAGATAACTAAATGGAATGGCTGGGAGATGGACTTTGAAATAGGATTGTGAGTGGAAGAAATAACAGTAAAGAAATGAAAGATGGAGGCAGAAAGAAATAAAAAGTCAGAAAAAAATATCATATATGAAGAAAAATATAAGAAAGTGCTAGTACTTCCCCTTGCATGTAAGGAACTAATCTGAGACTTATTGCAAAAGCAGGGGAGAGAGATTTGCAGTGAACCTGACTATCAGGTGAGCAAAGGTGCAACCCTTGGGCTTCTGAGAAGGTGTTTTTATGGTGAAGGCAGTGATAAAGTTGTGCATTATGCTCCTCTTCTGTCCATCTGTCAGCTCTTCCACAGCCTATCTCCAGTTTGGGCATAACAAAATGAAGCTGGTATAAACGTTCCAAAAAAGTTGAAGGTCTTTCCTTTTTATAGGCTTCAAAAAGAGAAAATAATTTATGAGCAGGACACGGGTAGTGAAATTTTGGGCCAGAGTCATCCCTGGCAGAAATTCCCATTGCGATTCCCCATGTTGCTCAGGTCAGGAAGAGTGATCTCCTTTTCAGTGAGAGTTCCATGGAAAGGAGTGGAGATACTCATTTATCTAAGTTGACAGTGTGCGTGGGAACAACTAAGACTATTTTGTAAAATATCTAAATATTTCAAATAAAGACTCTGTTTGCATAGTAAATAGCAATAGTTAGAGCTGAGCTCATGCTGTCTCTTGGACTATCTACTCAGGTGTGTAGCTACCCATCTTGGCAGGGCACAGAAAGACTGAAATGCTGCTGACATCTCAAAGTACCTCATGTATCTAAATATCTGCGTACATGTCAGAGGAACAAATGCAAGTCTTCCAAATCAATAGGGATGCTAAAATCTATGGGCTTCCCTTGACCAGGAGGTTAGATAGCATTTATCATTTTGTCATTTATATATGAGTAAAACAAGGCTTAAAAAAGTAGGTGGTTTGCCAAAGCTCACTCCACAAAGGAGTACAAATTAAAACAGAAATTGTGGCACGATGAGGAGCCAATGGCAAGACTCCAGATGACGCTAGGCAGACTGGCTTGCCTGACACCCCCCTCAGCCCTCCCTCCTTTTTGGATGTCTTCCCTCCCCTTAGAACTAACAATATTTTTTATAATGAAGGGCCAAGACTTAGGCTTGTGTTCAGCCACCAAGTTGCAGGGAAATTACTGGAGATTGACTCGCTTTATACCAGCTGAAGCTCCAATACCTGTCACTTCAGGCCCGTGCTCCAGGCTCTTTGTGGCAGCTGAAGACTGGCATTTCTGGTTAGGAGTCTGAGTAGAATAGATGACCAGGAGCAAAAGATGTGAATTTGCACTCTTCTCCCCGCCCCACGACTGGCTCGGGTTTTAAGCCGGCGCAGTATCCTTACCCAAACAACACATCAGATTCTTCTCAACCAATTTAAAAATAGACCATCAGACACAATCCTTCCTTTCTCTGCAGTTTCTGGCATGTGTATAAATTCTTTATTTCAACTTCTCTTTCCCCATGTCTTTTCTTTCACTCCCCTGCTCTTGTCCCTGCTGCAGCATGGCTGAATATCTACACAAGGGAGTGATCACATTGTTTGGCCCGTGTAGGATGGTGACACCTGCATCTGAACCGGTCCCTGTGCAGCTGGCCCTGGCAGGCAGCCACCCTGCAGCCTTCCCAGTGTGGCTGGTGCCCAAGGAGACCCAGCCACCTCTTCTCCCGCTACACAACATTGCAAGGTATGGATAGAAAAAAAGTCAGGTTAAGCCTCTTGTGAAATAGCTGACTTTCCACATCAGGCCCCACCACTGTCAAAAAGCCTGGCAAAGAGGAGAGACACAGTCTGGTACCTGCCTTTCTGGAGCAAATGACATTTTAAATGACCAAGTGGCATTAGGAATTGAGTGAAGATTTTGCTCATGCAAAGGAGCTGAAGGCGTCTGCTCGCTAATAAATATGTGAAGGAAGAAATCGCTTTTATTGAGCTGTGGTGACAGTGAGCTCTTTTTAAATCCAGTGAGACATAAATAAGCTTTGAGTGGAGCCTTTTTACACACAGCAACTAGCAGGCAGCTGCCTAAACCCAACGGGATGGGGGCAGCTAGGCGTCCTGTAACCCCAGCCTAAGGTGGGGGTAAGAAATGATAGTTGAGCTAATAGAAAAATGAACATAAAAATCCTCCCCCACCTTGTGTGTAGAAAAACAACTGCTTGATCAAAATGGAAAGTTTGATGAAATGGCCATTCCTAGGGCAAATGTCTGTTTTCAGTTCTGTATCACTCACAAAGACTTAAATCTGATACTGTTTTGGTTTTCTCAACGAAAAAAAATTTTTTCAAGAAAGTGCTTTTTTAAAAAAAGCAAATTCCTTCCAAAGTACAGCTAAACTTTAAAACTTTTTAACAATAGCTATTAAGTATCCAAGCTGGTGAAATATTTGACTAAAAATTTACACATGCTATTGTCATCCTCTGTGTTTCAATTTGTACATGTCCAAAGCTTTATGAGTTTAGATTTTGGTCAAAAAAATTTGAGAAAAAGTGTTGAAACAAGATTGCCTTCCCTGCCAACATTTTTTATAAAAAAAAATAAAATCATCTTTTACTGCATCTATGCAACTGCAGTTCCTGTGTAGCAGGAAGTAAGATTATACCCCAAAATATACTTTCCTTACTGTGCAGTGGGGATGTTACTGGCAATGACTAATCTCGCTAGAACTCAAAGTTCTTTCTCCATCTGTAAAACAGAGATGTCACCTCTTAAGGAGAAATAGTCTTAAGAAGGCTACTTTTGAAATACTCTCAGGATTAGATTCTTAGATTTAAAGTGTCATTCTACTTCATTAAGTAACTACTTAATTAATTGAACAAAACCCCACATTCCTGATCAGTAAATATTCTGTCTCTTATTCTGAGTCATATTCTGAGTGACAAAAATAAAACGTTTTTTCTCGCTAACACTGCAAAGAAGTAGTAGCAATGACTGACTTAGATGCTCTTTTGCATCAGGAAGAGAATTTTACAAAACTATTCTATTTCACTAAACTATTCTATTCCTCTTATGCAAATTCAGTAAAAGACATTTTTAACAGATAACCTAATTTTGCTTGAAGAACCTTTAATGCAAGTGATGCATAAGAAAGATGCTTTGCTTACAGTACTTGGTCAGTAAAGAACTCTGATAGGACAGGATAGGTGGTTAGATTTAGATACAGGTTGAGATAGGTACCTAAATTTTTGGTCCCTTGTTTTTAAGATAACTTCTTTAGGGCTGGTAGCAGCATACATGAACTTGCTGACAAACTCAGTGCAGTTTATATATATATAATACTGTATCTTTCTTTGATTGACTTACAGAGGGAAAATACACTTTTAGTACAAATTATGAAAAAGCTGAAGGTGAAAAGTATTTTGCTAAAATGTTAATGTGAGGTATGTGTGGAAAAAGATATGGCATGAATGTATGTATATTACAGTATATATACTATGCATATTATGCAATTACAATCATAGAATTTCTCAAGTTGGAGGGGACTTGTCCTGGTTTGGAGCTCCAGCTTCTGGGAGCTGCCAGTTTTGACTAGGGAACCTTAAGCCTTGCATCTGTGAACTGGAACTAAGACTACTGCTAAACCCTGCGAGGAAAATGAGCCAGTCC
>NW_009717522.1:0-4958 GCF_000703405.1 Apaloderma vittatum | reverse complement strand
TGCTTTTAAGATCTGTTTGTTTTTTTTCTTATTCTCACTACTCCTCTGTGATTTGTTCTCCAAATAAATGTAATTAATTTCCCAAAAATCGAGTCTGTTTTGCCCAGGACGGTAAATGAAAGTGATCTCCCTGTCCTAATCTCAAACCTTAAAGCCCTTTGAAATATTTTCTCCCCCGGCCAGAGTCAAACCACGACAACCTGAAATCTGGATGCAGTAGCCTGGACAATCCCTCTCCTTGACCTTTGCCAGGGGAAGCCCAGCTTCCTATACAACCATTCTCTGGCATTTCTGGCAGGCAGGTGCTCTGAAGTCATCAAGCAAATCAGAAATTCTAGTGCAACACAGACGGTAGCTCTGGGAGGAGAGGGGTAGAGGTGAGTAAAGCCAACATGGGAGGGCCGCTGCCTGTGAACTCACCTCACGACAACAATATGATTAACCAGGATCAGGTAGAAGAACATGAGGTCATCAAAACCACCACATGTGAAGGCTCCAGGCAGATGACTGGGGCCCTGGTGAGCCCTGTCCTGTGGTGAAGCCACCTGTGCACAATGTGAGAACCTGTAGGACATGGCACAAGAACTTGGAGGATCTGGTACAGAACTGTGCACAGGCAGCTCTGTGTGTCCCAGCCGGATCCCATAAGTCACTGAAGAGTAAAGATGTGAGAAAAAATAAAGGATGACAGTTGTTAATTGGGGAGGGGCTGTGGCAGAGGAAAAGGAAGGAGCCAGGAGGACTGGGAGGAAGAAGCCTGTGTCCAGAGAGAGGAGAGGGATGTAAGAGGACAGTGCCACATTGCTCAGGAGCTGGTCACTCCTGCTCTGCCCAAATCCTGCGTCTGGTCACCATGGTCTGTCCTGCCTTCTTAGGAAACTCTGTTCCTGGCTCTCTGCTGTGCCCCTTTGCTGACTGTTGTGTCCGTGTTGGAGACGAGGGTCTCTGCAGGCTTTGCTGGCATCTCCAATTGGGGCTGGCAAGGAGGAGAGTGACAGGCTCTGGGGAGAGCCAGGGTGCCACTAGGGGACCGGTGCCAAGGTTCTAATTCCTGTACTCAGGAACAGCATTAAGGCTTAAAACGGAGACAAGTGCCCGAGAATTTTATTTATCTGACAACCGGTGCACAAGTGTGAAAAGGGAGAGAGAACAAAGAAAACAAAAAGAGGAAGGAAAGAAAAAGGAGAAGTTACCACCGTGAAGCTGAGAGATTCCGACAGTTCTATCCATCCACAGAGTGATGAGGATGGGGAGAGCCACGGTCGAGCTGGAGGAGAATCCAGACAGGAGAAGCAGAGGCAAAAGGCAGACCCATAAAAAGGCTGAGAGAGAAGTAGACCTCCTTTTCCACTTTCATCTTGTCATCGCATTACATATTCATGTTTCTTCCAAGAATCTTTTTGCATATTCCAAGAGCTCATTTGCTTAACTCCACCTCCAACCAGTGGTGGTGCCCAATACTGTCACTGTGGGAGTCTTGAGAAGTAGAACCCGGGTCTGGGTGCATGCGTGGAGGCTAGGTTGAGTTTCTCGGAATTTGCTTCTCGGAATTTGCTTCTCACAGTTTGCTTCATGCTCAGGTCTGTACAGTGGCAGGAAACCTCTACCCTTGTTGCTCGGTTGTGATGGCAGTGATGCCTTCAGGGGTTTCTTCTCAGCAATGTCGAGACAAAAGACCGACACAGTCTCTCACACAGGGCTGGAGCTGCTGATGTTCATCGTCGAGTCTGGGTAGGGGAGCGGAGAAGACCCAAAGCCCAAGTCTATATGGGAGGGGCAGTGGGGTGGGGGCAGAGCGTCCACGGGTAAATGGTTCAGGGAATGCACGGACCACTCGTGGCCTTCACCCAGGTGAGCCTGAGAGGGAACAGCGATGGGGCTGGTTGTCTTTCCAGCTGTGCATGTGCTGCTGTTGGTGTGGTGGCTTTAAAGTTGCTCTGCCCTGCTGGAGCTGATCAGTGTGTCCATCTTTATTTCTTTGCAGATACATGGATTTAGCACTTTCTGTTGGAGTGATGCCACCTTGTACATGGGTCTTCTGTTTTCTGGGGCTACAGGCAATGTCTGCTGCAGGCACATATGGTCTCTGATGATCCCCCAGGCTCTCCAAGAAGCTCCACACTCCTCTTCTGCTGAACTGAGAAATTTCTATGTCCCAGACAACCCAGAGGAGAAAATTGAAAGAACAGGATCCTTTAGGTACCCCCCTACTTCCAGGCAGGGGGAAACCACTTCTCTCGGCAATCTGTTCCAGCATCTTGATATCCAGGGAGCAGCCAGGGAGGACAGAGAGATACCCGTAAAGGAAAGAAGATGGTGAGGTGAGAGCAAGATGTGGTAGCAGGGTGGATATCTGCGACCTGCAGAGGAAGAGCTGCGGGTGTGGGACATGGTGGGACAGCCTGTGGTTTAGATGACAGAGGATGAAGGAAGTCTGAAAAGCTCCCAAAAGAGGGAAGCTCAACACTTGTTTCTTGTCTCTGCCAGTGATGCCTGTGAAGAAGTACCCGATCCTTCCAGCACTGGGTTCTCACCCCACCCAGGAGCTTGCGAGGTGTTGGAATCATAGCTCTGCCCTTGCTATTGCACATCTCCACAGCCCAGTGCCCCAGGGAGAGCCCTGAGGAATGAGGGAAGGACAGGATCTGCCTTTGCAGGGGCTGGGAGTCAGGACTTGTCCAGTTTCATTAATGAATTGCATTTACTGAGCATCAGAGACACCTTTACCTTGATTTTCCCAACCTGTCCCCACTGCCTCCAGGTGCCTGCTCTAACCAGAGCCAGGGGAGGCTTTGTCAGTAGCGTCCCTCAGTGGGACCCATTAAAAGTCCAAGAAACTTCAGAGTTTGAATCTGACATTGATTTCTTGTGAGGTTTCTTCAACTTCCTCTCAGTCTCCGAGGATCATGGACACCAAAGCCACCCAAGGGATCATTAAATGCCTTGGGCTGGTGCTGCTGAGCTGGGCCAGGAGGTGATGGCAAGTGGGCAGGGCTGCAGTGAGACAGCTCTGCTCAGGAGCCAGGAAAAGAGAACTGACAGACAGGACAAAGAGGATACTTAGAGCTCGAAAGAGGAGAAAGCTTCACAGCTTTTGATGTGTTAAGTCTGTGGGCACAAGGTGACTGTTCCTGGAGGCATCCCCTAAAGATGAGAGATCCCACAGATTACAGGATCTGTCACATCCCTCTCACTGTTTCCAGGCTGTAGACAAAGAGGACGTGAGAAAGGTGGTCGGTGGCAATCGACATGGCTTCACCCAGGGCAAATCCCACCTGACGAACTTGGTGGCCTTTTATGATGGGGCCACAGCATCAGTGCATAAGGCAAGAGCAACTGACATCATCTTCTTGGACTTCTGCAACACATTTGACACTGTCCCACATGAAATCGTGGTCTCTAAATTGGAAACACATGGATTGGATGGATGGGCCACTCAATGTGACCAGCGCCACTGTTGTGACCAATGACTCGATGTCCAAATGACGAGTGGTATCCTTAGGGGCTGGTTCCGGGCCCGATGCGGTTTAACATCTCTGTCATTGACATGGGCACTGGGATCAAGTGCACCTTCAGCAAGTTTGCTGATGACACCATGGGAAGTCATCCAGAGGGATCTGGACAAGCTCGAGAGGTGGGTCCATGCCAACCTCCTGAAGATGAAATGCAAGGTCCATGCCAACCTCCTGAAGATGAAATGCAAGGTCCTGCACTGGGGTCAGGGCAATCTCAAGCACAAACACAATCTGGGCGATGAGTGGACTGAGAGCAGCCCCGCAGAGAAGGACGTGGGGCTGCTGGTTGCTGAGAAGATCAACATAACCTAGGAACGCGTGCTTGCAACCCAGCTGGTCAGCTGTATCCCGGGCTGCACCACAACAAGAGTGTCCAGAAGTTCAAGGGAGATGATTCTCCCCCTCTGCTCTGCAGTTGCGTCCAGCTGTGGAGTCCTCAACACAAGAAGAACATGGACCTGTTAGAGCAGGTTCAGAGGATCATCAGAGATGATCAGAGGGCTTGAGCACCTCTCCTATGAGGACAGACTGAGAGAGTTGGGGTTGTTCAGCCTGGAGAAGGCTCCAAGGAAACCTTCCAGCACATAGAGGGGGCTATAGGAAAGACGAGGAGGGACTCTTGATCAAGGAGTGAAGGGATAGGAATGGTTTTGAACTGAAAGAGGGAAGATTTAAATTAGATATTTGGAAGAAATTCTTTTCTGCACAGGTTGCCCCCCAAAGTTGTGGATGCCTCATCCCTGGAGGTGTCCAAGGCCAAGTGAGGCGAGGCTTTGAGCAACCTGGTCTGGTGGGAGGTGTCCCTGCCCGTGGCAGGCGGGTTGCACGAAGATGTCCTTGAAGGTCTCTTCCAATCCAAACCATCCCATGAGTTCTTGTTGACTTGCTGTCAAAGTATGTATCGATCACTTCAAAGATGGGATGTTTCTGTGGGACCCAGGAGGGAAATGACCTGGAGGGGGAGCCCGCGAGGCATTTCCTGGCACAACCTGCAGTTCCCGGAAATGGGGGATGTTTTTTGCACGCTATCACAGGACGCCAGAAACCACAGTTTGGCAGCACGGAGCTGTTCCCAGACATCATCCTCGGGCTGACGGGCCCTATCAGAAGGCAGCAGAAATAAACAAGTCCCACCCACCGGCTTTAAGAGGGGGCTGCACTCTGTCACCAATTGCGTGGGGAGAGTGAACGAGGAGTCGACACTGAATGGCAGGGACGGAGCGAGGGATTCATCTGCCTCAACCAACCCTCGACAAGGGACGGCTTCGGGTAAGTTGTGACCTCAGCTGGGTTGGGCTCTGCACCTGGGGAATTAAATTTGTAATTAGAGAGATACAATTAGATATATGATTGCAATTGCAAGATAGATTGCTAGATAGATAGATAAAAAATATTTTCTCTATATACAATTTTTTCTTTATAAAAGTATTTTTCTATATAAAA